>NC_133125.1:143695774-143995774 GCF_048418815.1 Hemitrygon akajei
GCCACCACTCCCATCTCATGAAGAACAAAAGGGTCCTCTGGTGCTGTGCTCAGGGCCTGGCTAAAAAACCTCTCTGCCAGCTTGGAATTGTTGGTCAGTCCATACTCAAGGCCAATGTACAACATTGGTAAATGACACCTGTGGGTAACAGAATTCATCATTGTTAACAGCACAGTGTCTTCCAGGAAACATAAACATCACATGCAAATAAATGGAGACATCACAGATCAGCCAACAGCACAAAATGTTTGTGGAATTGTTAAATTTATTTAATTCTTTAGGTTATTGACTGATTTAAAAGCAATGGCAAAGACAGGGAATGTACAAAGAGCTACAAACACATTAAAGAATTAAAATCTGAAATTTGGTAATCATAGTTATTGATGCAAATTACTAATTTCACTGAGTGTTTTGATTTTTCAAATAACATGACAAATATGGCTTCTTTCACTGGCTGATTTCCTCCAGCGTTCCTAGCTTAGTGACAGGGCAGGTGTTTATCAGTTTATCTAACGTTGTTGGAATTTAATGCTGTCTTGAAGGTAATTAAAGTAAATGACGTCTCTTTGTACTTGCACCTTTCAAAGAAAGTGCAAAGTCATTTTCCACTTCAGTACACTGCACCCATTAAGGCTCAACGTCAAATTCAACGATTTCACACAACTAGCTTTTCCAGTTTGTGATGCAAACACAAGCTGAGGATGCTTACCAGATTAAGATTCCAAAGGCAAGGGAAGTATTAACATTTTTGGCCATGTTTCCATTAGCAGAGAGTTACAAGCAAGGGGATATTACTACAAAAACGTGGGCACAATCATTTAAAACTGAAATAAGTAAAAATGAGCAGAAAGGATTTACATGGACGGTGGCACGACTAGAGGACCAGGTTGGCCAGGCTGTCTACAGTCAGCCCTCCTTATCCGCGGGGGATTGGTTCTGGGATCCCCAGTGGATACCAAAACACGTGGATGCTCAAGTCCCTTATATAAAATGGCGTAGTATTTGCATATAACCTATGCACATCCTCCCGTATACTTTAAATCATCTCTAGATTACTTATAATACCTAATCCAATGTAAATGCTAAGTAAATAGTTGTTATACTGTATTGTTTAGTGAATAATGACAAGAAAAAAAAGTCTGTACATGCTCAGTACAGACGCAACCATCGTAGCTCTTCTGGGAACGCTGATGCCGCCTTGGCATCAGTCGATCCCGATTCTCCTGTGATCTTTAAGTTCTTGAGGCTGTAGCACTTTACATAGCTAGCCAGCCATCCCTTACTAGCCTTAAACTCCTTCCTCTCACTCACACCACAAGTAGCGAATGACCGAGACACGAGGTGAACAAAGCTCAGACACAAGTAATACTTTAAATCATCTCTAGATTACAGTACTTATAATACCTAATACAATGGAAATGCTATGTAAATAGTTGTAAGGCTGTATTGTTTAGGGAACAAGGACCCTTTGGAAGAGGCTCAATAATACGAAAGTCAGGATCTGTGGAGGTTGAGGGCTGAGGACCACTTTGACAAACGACAAGCCACTTTTCAAAAGATCTAAGATTTCTACTTTCTCAGTGAGAGATAGCACTTTATGCTCCCTCTTAGCCTTTGAGGAATTGCTTTGACCACTTAATTGCTTTCTAGGAGTCATTTTTTTCACAGAAACGAAGTAGCAACCGAACGCCAGGTGAACGATGCTCAAACAACGAATGCTGGAGAGAGAACTTCCGGGTTTTCCTGATCTGCGGCTGGTCGAATCCGCGCATGCGGAACCCGTGGATAAGGAGGGCCGACTGTATATTCCTTGGAATATAGGAGAATGGGGAGTAACCTTATAGTTATGTTTAAAATTAAAGAGTTAAGGTGGATGGTAGCAGATTTTTCCTTGGTGTAAGGAAGTCCAAAACTAGGGGGCCAAGGATTAAGGGTGAGAGGGATAAGATTTAAAAGGAGGTGCAGCAGTTTCATCCAGAGGATAGTGCACACACCCAGTGAAGTGGTTGAAGTGTTTGAAATAGCAGGTTATGGGCCAAACACAAGAAACAGTACGAACTGGATGAGCAAGGTGGTTGGCATTTTCATTAACATTCAACCGTACTGCCAACCTAACAACATTTCACTGTATCCCATGCTGTATTGCTCTATAAGTGTTTTTTTCTCTCGGATGGTAAATATAACCATATAACAATTACAGCACGGAAACAGGCCATCTCGGCCCTTCTAGTCCATGCCGAACGCTTACTCTCACCTAGTCCCACTGACCCGCACTCAGCCCATAACCCTCCATTCCTTTCCTGTCCATATACCTATCCAATTTTACTTTAAATAACAATACCGAACCTGCCTCTACCACTTCTACTGGAAGCTCATTCCACACAACTACCACTCTCTGAGTAAAGAAATTCCCCCTCGTGTTACCTTTAAACTTTTGCCCCCTAACTCTCAAATCATGTCCTCTTGTTTGAATCTCCCCTACTCTCAATGGAAAAAGCCTATCCACGTCAACTCTATCTATCCCCCTCATTATTTTAAATACCTCTATCGAGTCCCCCCTCAACCTTCTACGCTCCAAAGAATAAAGACCTAACTTGTTCAGCCTTTCCCTGTAACTTAGGTGCTGAAACCCAGGTAACATTCCAGTAAATCTTCTCTGTACTTTATTTTGTTGATATCTTTCCTATAATTCGGTGACCAGAACTGTACACAATACTTCAAATTCGGCCTTACCAATGCCTTCTACAATTTTAACATTACATCTCAACTCCTATAATCAATGCTCTGATTTATAAAGGCCAGCATACCAAAAGTTTTCTTCACCACACTATCCACATGAGATTCCACCTTCAGGGAACTATGCACCATTATTCCTTGATCACTCTGTTCTACTGCATTCTTCAATGCCCTACCATTTACCATGTATTTGGATTATTCCTACCAAGATGTAGCAACTCACACTTATCAGCATTAAACTCCATCTGCCATCGTTCAGCCCACTCTTCTAATGGCCTAAATCTCTCTGCAAACTTTGAAAACCTACTTCATTATCCACAACGCCACCTACATTAGTATCATCTGCATACTTACTAACCCAATTTACCACCCCATCATCCAGATCATTAATGTATATGACAAACAACATTGGACCCAATACATGGCACACCACTAGTCACCAGCCTCCAACCTGACAAACAGTTATCCACCACTATTCTCTGGCATCTCCCATCTAGCCATTGTTGAATCCATTTTACTACTTCAATATTAACACCTAACGATTGAACCTTCCTAACTAACCTTCTGTGCGGAACCCTGTCAAAGGCCTTACTGAAGTCCATATAGACAACATCCACTGCTTTACCCTCGTCAACTTTCCTCGTAACTTCTTCAAAAAATTCAGTAAGATTTGTCAAACATGACCTTCCACACACAAATCCATGCTGACTATTCCTAATCAGACCCTGTCTATCCAGATAATTATATATACCATCTCTAAGAATACTTTCCATTAATTTACCCACCACTAACGTCAAACTGACAGGCCTATAATTGCTAGGTTTACTCTTAGAACCCTTTTTAAACAATGAAACCACATGAGCAATACGCCAATCCTCCGGCACCATCCCCGTTTCTAATGACATTTGAAATATTTCTGTCAGAGCCCCTGCTATTTCTACACCAACTTCCCTCAAGGTCCTAGGGAATATCCTGTCAGGACCCAGAAATTTATCCACTTTTATATTCCTTAAGAGTGCCAGTACTTCCTCCTCTTTAATTGTCATAGTTTTCATAACTTCCCTACTTGTTTCCCTTACCTTATGCAATTCAATATCCTTCTCCTTAGTGAATACTGAAGAAAAAAAATTGTTCAAATCTCCCCATCTCTTTCGGCTCCACACATAGCTGTCCACTCTGATTCTCTAAGAGACCAATTTTATCCCTCACTACCCTTTTTCTATTAATATAACTGTAGAAACCCTTTGGATTTATTTTCACCTTACTTGCCAAAGCAACCTCATATTTTCTTTTAGCTTTTCTAATTTCTTTCTTAAGATTCTTTTTACATTCTTTATATTCCTCGAGCACCTCATTTACTCCATGCTGCCTATATTTATTATAGATCTCCTTCTTCTTCCAAACCAAGTTTCCAATATCCCTTGAAAACCATGGCGCTCTCAAACTTTTAACCTTTCCTTTCAACCTAACAGGAACATAAAAGATTCTGTACCCTCAAACTTTCACCTTTAAATGACCTCCATTTCTCTATTACATCCTTCCCATAAAACTAACTGTCCCAATCCATTCCTTCTAAGTCCTTTTGCATCTCCTCAAAGTTAGCCTTTCTCCAATCAAAAATCTCAACTCTGGGTCCAGTCCTATCCTTCTCCATAATTATGTTGAAACTAATGGTATTGTGATAACTGGACCCGAAGTGCTCCCCAACACATAAGTCCGTCACCTGACCTATCTCATTCCCTAACAGGAGATCCAACACTGCCCCTTCTCTAGTCGGTACCTCTATGGATTGCTGCAAAAAACTATCCTGCACACATTTTACAAACTCCAAACCATCCAGCCCTTTTACAGAATGGGCTTGCCAGTCTATGTGTGGAAAAGTAAAATCTTCCACAATCACAACCTTGTGCTTGCTACAACTATCTACTATCTCCTTACAAATTTGCTCCTCCAATTCTCGCTCCCCATTAGGTGGTCTATAATACACCCCTATAAGTGTTACTACACCTTTCCCATTCCTCAATTCCACCCAAATAGTCTCCCTAGATGAGCCCTCTAATCTATCCTGCCAAAGCACCGCTGTAATATTTTCTCGGACAACCCTCCGATTCTATCACACCTGAAGCAACGAAATCCAGGAATATTTAGTTGTCAATCACACCCCTCCTGCAACCATGTTTCACTAATAGCTACAACATCATATTTCCAGGTATCAATCCATGCTCTAAGCTCATCCACCTTTCTTACAATGCTCCGAGCATTAAAATAGATGCATTTAAGAAACTTTCCACCTCTTCCTCTCTGTTTATCCCTAACAATGCGATCAACTTTATTATCTTTTTCTTCCTTCTCCCCTACATCTTCTGTCTGAGCACTCCCCTTCTCTATCACCTGCCTATCCTCCCTCACACACTGTCCACAAGCTTTCTCTATCTGTGAACCAACCTCCTCTCCCCTAGTCTCTTCAAATTGATTCCCACCCCCTAACCATTCTAGTTTAAAGTCTCCCCAGTAGCCTTAGCAAACTTCCCCACCAGGATATTGGTCCCCCTAGGATTCAAGTGTAACCCGTCCTTTTTGTACAGGTCACACCTGCTCCAAAAGAGGTCCCAATGATCCAGAAACTTGAATCCCTGCCCTCTGCTCCAATCCTTCAGCCACACACTTATCCTCCATCCCATTCCATTCCTACTCTCACTGTCGCGTGGCACAGGCAGTAATCCTGAGATTACTACTTTTGTGGTCCTTCTTCTCAACTGCCTTCCTAACTCCCTGTATTCTCCTTTCAGGACCCTTCCCTTTTCCTACCTACGTCATTGGTACCTATATGTACCACGACCTCTGGCTCCTCACCCTCCCACTTCAGGATATCTTGGATGTGATCAGAAACATCCCGAACCCTGGCACCAGGGAGGCAAACTACCATCGGGATCTCCTGATCGCATCCACAGAATCGCCTATCTGACCCCCTAACTATCGAGTCCCCTATCACTACTGCCTTCCTCTTCCTTTCCCTACCCTTCTGAGCTACAGGGCTGGACTCTGTGCCAGAGGCACAGCCACTGTTGCTTTCCCCAGGTAGGCTGTCCCTCCCAACAGTACTCAAACAGGAGTACTTACTGTCAAGGAGTACAGCCACTGGGGTACTCTCTAGTACCTGACTCTTCCCCTTCCCCCTCCTAACCGTGACCCACCTGTCTGCCTCCTGTGGTCCCGGTGTGACCACCTGCCTGTAACTCCTCACTGTCCCTGACCAGACGAAGGTCATCGAGCTGCAGCTCCAGTTCCCTAACATGGTTCCTTTGGAGCTGCAGCTCGGCGCACCTGGCGCAGATGTGGACTTCCGGGAGGCTAGCAGACTCCAGGACCTTCCATATCCGACACCGAGAACAACAAGCTGCCCTTGCACTCATACTTACCCTTTCCTCAAATAACAGGAAAAACTGAAACCTAAACCTATCTTGCCTTGCCTGCTTCCGCCTAAGCCCGTTGAGCCCAAGCCCTTAAGCCTACACTCTGCTGCCCACTGTACAAGGCTGTGTCCTTTTTAAATCTTCCCCACTTCACTGCCCGCCGTCACACACCTGCGCAGTCCCGCCTCTATTAACTCCAAAGAGAATAAGAAAAATTCAAGATGGCTCCCGCCGCACTCCCCTTCTGATCCTCCGACTTCCTTCTCCAAACCAAAACCGATTCAGGATTTCTGCCCTTTTTAAATCTTCCCTGCTTCACTGCCCGCCATCACATGTCTGCGCAGTCCCGCCTCTCTTAACTCCGACGAAAATAAGAAAAATTCAAGATGGCTCCCGCTGCTCTCCCGTTCTGATCCTCCGACTTCCTTCTCCAAACCAAAACCGATTCAGGATTTCTGCCCTTTTTAAATCTTCCCTGCTTCACTGCCCGCTGTCACATGCTTGCGCAGTCCCGCCTCTCTTAACTCCGACGAAAATAAGAAAAATTCAAAATGGTTCCCGCCGCACTCCCATTCTGATCCTCCGACTTCCTTCTCCAAACTCTGGATTTTTCTGCCCATCAAGTGGAGGCCAGCTCATTAGTATTCACTAGGCAGAAGAACTTGTAGGCCAGAGAGCTGGGGATGGATGGTGGGTATTTACTGATATTCTGGGGCACATCTGCATCATAAAAGATAGAAATCCTTGGGCACTTTAAGGTGGACAAGTCCTCAGGGCCAAAGAGGATCTATCCCAGAATACTAAGGAAAACAAGAGAGGTGACTGTTGTGGCCCTGACAAGAATTTTTGCATCTGCACTAGCTGTGGGTGAGGCGTAGAAGACAGGAGCACAGCTAATGTCCACTTTTTTCAAAGACAACTTGGAAAAGCGCTTCTAGTGGTGTGCTACAGGGATCAATAATGGGTCCTTGCTGTTACATAAGAACACAAGAAATAGGAGCAGGAATAGGCCATCCGGCCCATCGAGCCTGCCCCACCATTCAATAAGATCATGGCTGATCTGTCCGTAAGCTCAGATCCATCTACCTGCCTTTTCCCCATAACCCTTAATTCCCTTACTATGTAAAAACCTATCTAAATGTATCTTAAATATATTTAGCGAAGAAGCCTCAACTGCTTCCTGGGCAGAGAATTCCACAGATTCATCACTCTCTGGGAAAAAGTTTCTCCTCATTTCCGTCCTAAATCTTCTCCCCTGAATCTTGAAGCGATGTCCCCTAGTTCTAGTCTCACCTACCAATGGAAACAACTTTCCTACTTCTATCTTATCTATCCCTTTCAAAATTTTGTTTGTCATGTATAAAAATTATCTAAATGATAATGTGGTTAACTTGATCAGCAAGTTGGCTGATGACATGAGATTGGGCGTGTTGTGGGCAGTGAGGAAGACTATCATGGCTTGCAGAGAGATCTGCATCAGCTGGAAAAACGGCAGATGGAATTTAATGCAGACAAGTGTGAGATTTTGCACTTTGGTAGGACCAACCAGGGTAGGTCTTACACAGTGAACGGTTGGGCACTGAGAAGTGTGGTAGATATTTTGTTGAAAGTGGTGTCACAGGTAGATAGGGTCGTAAAGAAAGCTTCTGGCACATTGGCCTTCATAAATCAACGTATTCAGTACAGCAGATGGGACGATACGTTGAAATTGTATAAGATGTTGGTGAGACCTAATTTGGCATATTTTGTGCAGCTTTAGTCATCTACATACAGGAAAGATGTAAACGAGGTTGAAAGAGTGCAGAGGAAATTTACAAGAATGTTGCCAGGACTGGAGGACGTGAGTTACAAGAAATGCTTGAATAAGTTGGGACTGTTTTCTCTAGAATGTAGAAGATTTGAGAGGTGACTTGATAGAGGTATACAAAATAATGAGAGGTATAGATGGATTACTGACCGGACGTTTGATCCTGTGTTGTGTCACCGAGGTGGATTACTGACTGGACATTTGCTAATGTGATCTGTTACCGAGATGGACCATTGACTCTGGACATTTGATCCTGTGTTGTGTCACCGAGATGGATTACTGACTGGACATTTGATCCTGTGTTGTGTCACCGAGATGGATTACTGACTGGACATTTGATCCTGTGTTGTGTCACCGAGATGGATTACTGACTGGACATTTGATCCTGTGTTGTGTCACCGAGATGGATTACTGACTGGACATTTGATCCTGTGTTGTGTCACCGAGATGGATTACTGACTGGACATTTGATCCTGTGTTGTGTCACCGAGATGGATTACTGACTGGACATTTGATCCTGTGTTGTGTCACCGAGGTGGATTACTGACTGGACATTTGATCCTGTGTTGTGTCACCGAGATGGGTTACTGACTGGACATTTGATCCTGTGTTGTATCACCGAGATGGGTTACTGACTGGACATTTGATCCTGTGTTGTGTCACCGAGGTGGATTACTGACTGGACATTTGATCCTGTGTTGTGTCACCGAGATGGATTACTGACTGGACATTTGATCCTGTGTTGTGTCACCGAGATGGATTACTGACTGGACATTTGATCCTGTGTTGTGTCACCGAGATGGATTACTGACTGGACATTTGATCCTGTGTTGTGTCACCGAGATGGATTACTGACTGGACATTTGATCCTGTGTTGTGTCACCGAGATGGATTACTGACTGGACATTTGATCCTGTGTTGTGTCACCGAGATGGATTACTGACTGGACATTTGATCCTGTGTTGTGTCACCGAGGTGGATTACTGACTGGACATTTGATCCTGTGTTGTGTCACCAAGATGGGTTACTGACTGGACATTTGATCCTGTGTTGTATCACCGAGATGGGTTACTGACTGGACATTTGATCCTGTGTTGTGTCACCGAGGTGGATTACTGACTGGACATTTGATCCTGTGTTGTGTCACCGAGATGGATTACTGACTGGACATTTGATCCTGTGTTGTGTCACCGAGATGGATTACTGACTGGACATTGGATCCTGTGTTGTGTCACCAAGATGGATTACTGACTAGACATTTGATCCTGTGTTGTGTCACCGAGATGGATTACTGACTGAACATTTGCTAATGTGATCTGTCACCGAGATGGATTACTGACTGGACATTTGATCCTGTGTTGTGTCACCAAGATGGACCATTGACTCTGGACATTTGCTCATGTGATCTGTCACTGAGATAGATCACTGACTATACATTTGCTACTTCTCTCTGCCAATTCTCTGCAAATGTCTTTTCTTGTTCCACACTTCCTGCACCAGAACCATCTTGTCGAGGATATGCATCTTTTCTTTAACCACTGCCCCAAATGCCTTTCATCCAAGCAAAAGCACATAGGCTCAGATTAACAGTTGTAATACCATGGAAGTGAGAGCACATCTTCTGATGGACTCAGGAGAGTGTGGTACCAACAAGTACCAACTGCATTAGCGAAGGGTTGGCAGAAACTTTCTCTCAAAAACACAATGTTACATTAGTTTCTGAAACACATTGGTAGATCGTGCCAACAAAGTAACTGAGGCTTCAAACCAGCATTGTAAAATCAAAGGTTGCCAAACAATAAGACAGACATAAGAGATTGTTCAGATGCTGGAAGTCTGGATGAACACATGGAAAATGCTAATGAAATCGGCAGGTCAGGCGGCATCTGTGGAATGAAATGGACAACTGAATTTCTAGGCCACGACCCTTCATCAAGACATCAAACAATGACATGTTGTGTTAAAGACATTAACTGAATGTAGTATGGAGTAGCACCTACCCTTTCATTAGCTGAGCTGCAGTGAAGTAGGCAGCCATGGCCTGGTCATGTTCACCCTCCACTGCAAATGAATGGCCATAGGCGATCCAAGCTGGACCATAGGTTCGCTCAAGGGTAGTGGCTTTACTGAGGAGGTTAAATAAACTCTGTTAGAAACAAATGCCTATTAGCATAGACCGCGACACAAATCAGGAAGAGAGGTCGCAAGCTTGTACAGCAGCAAAGGACATGGCCCTTCAGCCCATCATGTTTGTGCTGATATGCCCATTTTAATTAAACCCCCCTGCCTGCATATTACTCCATGCCCTACCTGTTCTTCTGCCTTTCCAGACACCTACCACTTTCACTGTAAAATACCTTTCTCGTAAATTTCCTTTAAATTTTCCCCCTTTCACCTTAAACTTATGCTCTCCACTTTGGGAAAAACATCTGGACTATCTGTGATACTCATCGTGTTATCATTGTGTTCCCCAGCCTTTGAAGCTTCAGTGAAAATTATTCAAATTTGTCTGACCTCCTCTTATAGCTAATACTCTCTAATCCCGGCAAAATCCTGGTGAACCTCTTCTGCATCCTCTCCAAAGCCTCCACACCCTGTAATGGTGATTGGAACCACACATGATCATATAACCATATAACAATTACAGCACGGAAACAGGCCATCTCGGCCCTTCTAGTCCATGCCGAACGCTTACTCGCACCTAGTCCCACCGACCTGCACTCAGCCCATAACACTCCATTCCTTTCCTGTCCATATACCTATCCAATTTTATTTTAAATGTCAATACCAAACCTGCCTCTACCACTTCTACTGGAAGCTCGTTCCACACAGGTACCACTCTCTGAGTAAAGAAACTCCCCTTCGTATTACCCTTAAACTTTTGCCCCCTAACTCTCAACTCATGTCCTCTTGTTTGAATCTCCCCTACTCTCAATGGAAAAAGCCTATCCACGTCAACTCTATCTATCCCCCTCATAATTTTAAATACCTCTATCAAGTCTCCCCTCAACCTTCTACACTCTAAAGAATAAAGACCTAACTTGTTCAATCTTTACCTGTAACTTAGGTGCTGAAACCCAGGTAACATTCTAGTAAATCTTCTCTGTACTCTCTCTATTTTGTTGACATCTTTCCTATAATTCGGTGACCAGAACTGTACACAATTCTCCAAATTCAGCCTTACCAATGCCTTGTGGAATTTTAACATTACATCCCAACTCAATAACTCAATGCTCTGATTTATAAAGGCCAACATACCAACAGCTTTCTTCAACACCCTATCCACATGAGATTCCACCTTCAGGGAACTATGCACCGTTATTCCTAGATCACTCTGTTCTACTGCATTCTTCAATGCCCTACCATTTACCATGTATGTCCTATTTGGATTATTCCTACCAAAATGTAGCAACTCACACTTATCAGCATTAAACTCCATCTGCCATCGTTCAGCCCGCTCTTCTAATGGCCTAAATCTCTCTGCAAACTTTGAAAACCTACTTCATTATCCACAACACCACCTACATTACCACCACCCAATGCCATTAGGCTTTACAATTCTACCGCCAGGACTTAAGAACTTTTTAAAAGCTATTATTAATGCTTTTTGAGATAGTGATTTAGATGCATATCATATTTTTTACTGAGTTAAGTATTGTACGTAATTAGTTTTGCTACAACAAGTGTATGGGACATTGGAAAAAAGTTGAATTTCCCCATGGGGATGAATAAAGTATCTATCTATCTATCTATCTATCTATCTATCTATCTATCATCTGCATACTTACTAATCCAATTTACCACCCCATCATCTAGATCATTAATGTATACGACAAACAACATTGGACCCAGTACAAATCCCTGAGGCACACCACTAGTTACCGGCCTCCAACCTGACAAACAGTTATCCGCCACTACTCTCTGGCATCTCCCATCCAGCCACTGTTGAATCCATTTTACTACTTCAATATTAATACCTAACGAATGAACCTTCCTAACTAACTAACCTTCCGTGCAGAACCTTGTCCAAGGCAAGATCCTCCAGGTGAGGCAAAGATTTTTGCAGCAGTAGGGTTAATAAATTTGCTGATGACACAAGGGTTAGGGGTGTTGTGGATAGTGTGGAGGGCTGTCAGAGGTTACAGCGGGACATCAATAGGATGCAAAACTGGGCTGAGAAGTGGTAGATGGAGTTTAACCCAGATACAGCGGCGTGCAAAAGTCTGGGTACCCCTGGACACAATTTCTGTTACTGTGAATAGCTAAGTGAGTAAAAGATGACCTGATTTCCCAAAGGCATAAAGTTAAAGATGACACATTTCTTTAATATTTTAAGCAAGATTACCTTTTTATTTCCATATTTTAGAGTTTCAAAATAACAAAAAAAGGAAAAGGGCCCGAAGGAAAAGTTTGGGCACCCTGCATGGTCAGTACTTAGTAACACCCCCTTAGGCAAGTATCACAGCTTGTAAACGCTTTCTGTAGCCAGCTCAGAGTCTTTCATTTCTTGTTTAGGGGATTTTCCCCCATTCTTCCTTGCAAAAGGCCATCTTGCATGCACTGCTCTTTTGAGGTCTATCTACAGATTTTCGATGATGTTTAGGTCAGGGGACTTTGAGGGCCATGGCAAAACCTTCAGCTTGCGTCTCTTGAGGTAGCCCATTGTGGATTTTGAGGTGTGTTTAGGATCATTATCCTGTTGCAGAAGCCATCCTTTTTTCATCTTCAGCGCTTTTTTTTACAGATGATGTGATGTTTGCTTCCAGAATTTGCTGGTATTTAATTGAATTTATTCTTCCCTCTACCAGTGAAATGTTCCTCGTGCCTTTGGCCGCAACACAAGCCCAAAGCATGATCGATCTACCTCCGTGCTTAACAGTTGGAGAAGTGTTCTTTTCATGAAATTTTTTACCCTTTTTTCTCCAAACATACCTTTGCTCATTGCGGCCAAAAAGTTATATTTAACTTCATCAGTCCACAGGACTTGTTTCCTAAATGCATCAGGCTTGTTTAGATGTTCCTTTGCAAACTTCTGACGCTGAATTTTGTGATGAGGATGCAGCAAAGGATTTCTTCTAATGACTCTATCATGTAGGTCATTTGTGCAGGTGTCGCTGCACAGTAGCACAGTGCACCACCACTCCAGAGTCTGCTAAATCTTCCTGAAGGTCTTTTGCAGTCAAATGGGGGTTTTGATTTGCCTATCTAGGACTCCTACAAGCAGTTCTCTTGGTCTTCCAGACCTTGACCTCCACCGTTCCTGTTAACTGCCATTTCTTAATTACATTATGAACTGAGGAAACGGCTACCTGAAAATGCTTTGCTATCTTCTTATAGCCTTCTCCTGCTTTGTGAGCATCATTTATTTTAATTTTCAGAGTGCTAGGCAGCTGCTTAGAGGAGCTCATGGCTGCTGATTGTTGGGACAAGGTTTGAGTCAGGGTTTTTACAAAGCTTTGAAATATGCATCACCTGGCCTTTCCTATCGAAGACTGTCCAACAAGCCACAGCCCTAACAAGCTAATTAAGGTCTGAGACCTTGGTAAAAGTTATCTGAGAGCTCAAATCTCTTGAGGTGCCCAAACTTTTGCCTGGTGCTCCTTTCCTTTTTTTCCACTCTAAAATTGTAACAAACAAAAATACACTAATCTTGCTTAATATGTTGAAAAGAATGTTTCATCTTTAACTTTATGACTTTTTGCGATCAGTTCATCTTCTACTCACTTAACTATTCACAGTAACAGAAATTTTGACCAGGGGTGCCCAAACTTTGCATGCCACTATAAGTGTGAAGTGGATCATTTTGGTAGGTCAAATATGATGACAGAATATAGTATTAATGGTAAGACTCTTGGCAGTGTGGAGGATCAGAGGGATCTTGGGGTCCGAGTCCATAGGACACTCAAAGCTGCTGCGCAGGTTGACTCTGTGGTTAAGAAAGCATACAGTGTATTGGCCTTCATCAATCGTGGAATTGAATTTAGGAGCCAAGAGGTAATGTTGCAGCTATATAGGACCCTGGTCAGACCCCACTTGGAGTACTGTGCTCAGTTCTGGTCGCCTCACTACAGGAAGGATGTGGAAACCATAGAAAGGGTGCAGAGGAGATTTTCAAGGATGTTGCTTGGATTGGGGAGCATGCCTTATGAGAACAGGTTGAGTGAACTCGGCCTTTTTTCCTTGGAGTCACGGAGGATGAGAGGTGACCTGATAGAGGTGTATAAGATGATGAGAGGCACTGACCATGTGGATAGTCAGATGCTTTTTCTCCAGGGCTGAAATGGCTAGCACGAGAGGCCACAGTTTTAAGGTGCTTGGAAGTAGGCACAGAGGAGATGTTGGGGTAAGTTTTTTTTAAACGCAGAGAATGGTGAGTGCGTGGAATGGGCTGCCGGCGACGGTGGTGGAGGCAGATACGATAGGGTCTTTTAAGAGACTCTTGGATAGGTACATGAAGCTTGGAAAAATAGAGGGCTATAGGTAACTCTAGATAATTTCTACGGTAAGGACATATTCGGCACAGCTTTGTGGGCCGAAGGGTCTGTATTGTGCTGTAGGTTTTCTATGCTACGTGACTTCCTTTTATACTCAATACTCCAAATGAAGAAGGAAAATATACCATGTGCTTTCCTTACCACATTATTGACTTGTGTTGTTACTTTCAGGGAGCTATAGACTTGTGCACTGTACATCAGTGCTCCTACGGCTCCTCCCATATATTGTACACTTCCCTCTTACATTTTCCTTCCCAAAATTTGCTTCACACTTGCCTGGATTTAAACTCTATCTGGTTTGTATCCTACTGAATCCTTTGATAACCTTCATCATTATCCACAAATCCTGCAATAATTGTGTCATCTGGTGATGGATTTTGAGTAAGAGCAACACACCCCGACAACTACAAAACCAAGTCAGAATCCAATTTATTACATCTAGATGGATCCCATGTGCCTTAATCCTCTAGATCACCCCGCCACAAAGGAACCTGTCATGTGTTTTTCTAAAGCTGATATAGACGGCATCCACTGACCTACGCTCAACGATCTTGAGCATCTACTCAAAAATCTGATCTAGCTTTGTATGACATGGCCTCCGCTGCACAAACTCATGTTGACTTTACCTTACAAGTCTATATGTTTCTGGATGAAGTAGATCCTATTGCTAAGAACCTTCTTTAATAATTTCCCTACTACTGATGAAAGGCTCACTGCCCTGTAATTTCCTGGTTTGTCTCTGTTGGTACTTAAGAGGAATAACTTGTGGTGAAAGAGAATGCAAAGATCTTTCCAAATGACCCCAGCAATCTCCTCTCTTGCCTCTTTCAGTAACCTGGGATAGATCGCTTCAGTCCTGGATACTAATCCATCGTAATTTCTTTAAAAAAAACACAAAACAACTCGTTTTGAAGAGTTTGAGGAAATTTTGTTTGTCACCCAAAACACTTGGAAACTACAGATGTACGATGGAGAGCATTCTGACAGGCTGCATCACTGTCTGGTATGGGGGGGGAGGGGGTGAGAGGTGTTACTACACAAGATTGAAAGCTACAGAAAGTTGTAAAGCTAGTCAGCTCCATCACGGATACTAGCCTCCATAGTATCCAAGACCACTTGCAAAAAGCAGTACCTTAAAAAGGCAGCATCTATTATTAAGGACCCCTTTCACCCGGGACATGCCCTCTTCTCATTGTTACTGTCAGGAAGGACGTACAGAAGCCTGAAGGCACACCCTCAGCGATTCAGGAACAGCTTCTTCCCCTCTGTAATCCATATAACCATATAACAATCACAGCACGGAAACAGGCCATTCCGGCCCTCCTAGTCCGTGCCGAACTCTTAATCTCACCTAGTCCCAACCTACCCGCACTCAGCCCATAACCCTCCACTCCTTTCCTGTCCATATACCTATCCAATTTTACCTTAAATGACACAACTGAACTGGCCTCTACTACTACTATAGGAAGCTCATTCCACACAGCTATCACTCTCTGAGTAAAGAAATACCCCCTCGTGTTTCCCTTAAACTTTTGCCCCCTAACTCTCAAATCATGTCCTCTCATTTGAATCTCCCCTACTCTCAATGGAAACAGCCTATTCACGTCAACTCTATCTATCCCTCTCAACATTTTAAATACCTCGATCAAATCCCCCCTCAACCTTCTACGCTCCAATGAATAGAGACCTAACTTGTTCAGCCTTTCTCTGTAACTTAAGTGCTGAAACCCAGGTAACATCCTAGTAAATCGTCTCTGCACTCTCTCTAATTTATTGATATCTTTCCTATAATTCGGTGACCAGAACTGTACACAATATTCCAAATTTGGCCTTACCAATGCCTTGTACAATTTTAACATTACATCCCAACTTCTGTACTCAATGCTCTGATTTATAAAGGCCAGCGTTCCAAAAGCCTTCTTCACCACCCTATCAACATGAGACTCCACCTTCAGGGAACTATGCACTGTTATTCCTAGATCTCTCTGTTCCACTGCATTCCTCAATGCCCTACCATTTACCCTGTATGTTCTATTTGGATTATTCCTGCCAAAATGTAGAACCTCACACTTCTCAGCATTAAACTCCATCTGCCAACGTTCAGCCCATTCTTCTAACCGGCATAAATCTCCCTGCAAGCTTTGAAAACCTTTCTTTTTTCTTTTTAAATCTTTTTATTGATTTTAAGAACATAACATAAGTAAAATATAAGTACAAAAAACATTTGAGAGTACACAATAGATTCATTAATAATCAATTATATATTATCAATGTAAAAAGTCTCCCAAACTTATAATATTAATATGAAGGATTTAAGACAAAAAGCACAAAAAAACCCCAAAAAAAAGAGAAAAAAAAACAATATATAAAAAAAAACTAACATGGGCAATTGTATAATGTTAAGTACACACAGTAGTGCCAATGACTCCGAACCTCCATTTATACAATTCAGGATGGTAGCTATAAGGTTCAGGATCAGACCATTTAACTCACATGAAAATGTTGAATAAATGGTCTCCAAGTTTCCTCAAATTTAACTGAGGAGTTAAAGACCACACTTCTAATTTTTTCTAAACTCAAACAGGAAATGGTTTGAGAGAGCCACTGAAATACAGTTGGAGGATTAATTTCTTTCCAGTTCAATAGAATGGATCTTCTAGCCAATAGTGTAGCAAATGCAATCATTCGCTGAGAAGAAGCAGATAAACACATATTATCTATCATAGGTAGACCAAAAATTGCAGTAAAAGGATGTGGTTGAAGATTAATATTTAAAACTCTTGAAATGATATTAAAAATATCCTTCCAATAGCTTTGTAAACAAGGACAAGACCAAAACATATGAGTCAATGTAGCAATATCAGAATGACATCTATCACAGGTTGGATTAACATAAGAATAAAATCGAGCAATTTTATTTTTAGACATATGGGCTCTGTGTACAACCTTGAATTGTATTAGAGCATGTTTAGCACAAATAGAGGATGAGTTTACCAATAATAAAATTTTTTCCCATTGCTCAGTAGATATAGGGCAATGCAATTCTTCCTGCCATTCCTTCTTAATTTTTTCTGATATATCCGGCTGTATCTTCATAATCATATTGTAAATGATAGCTACTAAACCCTTTTGATAAGGATTAAGAGTTAGAATTCTCTCTGTAATGTCCAGTGGACATTCTTTCGAAAAAGACTTTAATTCATTATATAAAAAATTTCTAATTTGTAAGTATCTAAAAAAATGGGTTTTAGGTAAATTGTATTTGTTAGATAACTGTTCAAAGGACATAATGTTATCATCCAAATACAGGTCACGAAAACATTTTATACCTTTTGTTTTCCATAGGAAAAAAGCCTGATCTATAGATGATGGCCGAAAGAAGTAATTAGATATTATAGGACTTGACAGTATAAACTTATTCAAGCCAAAAGATTTATGAAATTGAAACCAGATTCGTAATGTATACTTAACTATGGGATTAGTTATCTGTTTATTAATTTTGAGTAACGAAAAAGGAAGTGAAGATCCTAAAATTGAGATCAATGAGAAATCTTGCACAGATTTACATTCTAAATTTACCCATTGTGGGCCAGCTACTGTAGTCAATTCTTGTGTCCAAAATATCAAATACCGTATATTAACTGCCCAGTAGTAAAATCTTAGGTTTGGTAAAGCCAAGCCGCCTTCCTTCTTTGACTTCTGTAAATATTTTTTACCTAATCTAGGATTTTTGTTCTGCCACAAATAGGAAGATATTTTAGAGTCAACCATATCAAAAAAAGATTTAGGAATAAAAATTGGTAATGCTTGAAATAAATATAGAAATTTAGGTAATATCATCATCTTAATGGCATTAATTCTGCCTACCAAAGACAAAGAAAGTGGGGACCATCTATTAGCAAGTTGCTTAATTTGATCTATTAAGGGGAAAAAATTAGTTTTAAACAAATCTTTATGTTTTTTAGTAATTTTAATACCTATATAGGTAAAATAATCTGTAACGATTCTATATGGTACATGATTATAAATTGGAATATACATATTTAATGGAAAAAGTTCACTCTTATTAAAATTCAATTTATAACCAGAAAAATTACTAAATTGAGCAAGTAAAGAAGAAATAGCAGGAATAGATTTTTCAGGATCAGATATATATAATAATAAATCGTCCGCATATAATGATACCTTATACATCGTCTCTCCACGGGTAATGCCTAAAATATTGGGTGATTCACGAATAGCTATAGCCAAAGGTTCTAAAGCAATATCAAATAATAAAGGGCTCAAAGGACAACCTTGTCTTGTACCGCGAAATAATTGAAAGAAAGGGGATTTTTGATTATTGGTAAAAACCGAAGCTAAAGGTTTATGATATATTAACTTAATCCATGATATAAATTTTGATCCAAAATTGAAATGTTGCAATGTATTGAATAAATATGACCATTCGACTCTATCAAATGCTTTTTCGGCATCCAAAGAGATAATACATTCAGGGATTTTAGATGTAGAGGTATAAGCAATGTTAATTAATTTTCTAATGTTAAAAGATGAATAGCGATTTTTAATAAATCCGGTCTGATCCTCAGAAATAATCCGAGGTAATATATTTTCTAATCTAATAGCTAAAATTTTACTAAAAATCTTAAAATCCGTATTCAGCAAAGATATAGGACGATAGGATGCACATTCAGTCGGGTCTTTATCTTTTTTAAGAATTAAAGAAATAGAAGCTTCATAAAAAGATTGTGGTAGTTTACCTATACTTAATGCATCTTTAAAAATTTTACAAAGCCAAGGAGAAAGTATAGAAGAAAAGGATTTAAAAAATTCTACGGAAAAACCATCTGGACCTGAAGCTTTACCCGAGTTCATTGAAAAAATAGCCTTTTCTATTTCAGACTCGGTAATAGGTGTATCCAAAAATACGTTATCTTCAACAGTTACTTTTGGAATATTCAATTTCCCTAAAAATTCATTCATAATAGAAGAGTCCTTAGTACATTCTGATTGATATAAGGAATTATAAAAATCTTGGAAGGCTTTATTTATCTCTTTATGGTCAATCGTCAAAGTACCATCTTGTTTACGAATCCTAGTAATTTGTCGCTTATCTGAAGCAATTTTCAATTGATTAGCTAGTAGTTTACCTGACTTATCTCCATATGTATAAAATTGAGCCTTCGATTTAATTAACTGACTTTCAATCGAGGAGGTTAATAGTAAACTATGTTCCATTTGGAGTTCCACTCTTTCTTTATAAAGTTCTTTACTAGGAGTTGATGAGTAGATCTTATCAATTGCCTTAATTTTATCAACTAATGTTAATATTTTGGAATTAGTTCGTTTCCTAACTCCAGCAGAATATGAAATAATCTGTCCACGAATATATGCCTTAAAAGTATCCCATAAAATTCCACTAGAGATCTCTGCTGTAGAATTTATTGAGAAAAACAAATCAATTTGCTGTTTAATAAAGCTAATAAAGTCAGAGTCCTGCAAAAGAACAGGATTAAGCCTCCAACTTTTCGTACTAGTATATGAATCCGTCACCTTAATAGATAACTTCAAAGGTGCATGATCAGATATGGTAATTGAGTCATATTTACAATCCATGACATCTGTGAGTAAATGCTGATCAATGAAAAAGTAATCAATTCTTGAATAACTATGATAGACATGGGAAAAGTATGAGAACTCTTTGTCATTAGGGTGTAAAAAACGCCAAATCTCACAAATAGCTGAATCAACCATAAAGGAATTAATAAGAGAAGCCGATTTGTTCGGCAAAATTTGAATGGGCTTGGACCTATCCATCACAGGGTTTAAACAACAATTAAAATCTCCGCCCATTATCAATCTATATTGATTCAGATTGGGAAAGGATGTAAATAAACATTTAAAAAACTCAGGACAATCAGTATTTGGAGCATAAACATTAACTAGAAGAACTTTTTGATTACAAAGTAAACCAGTAATAAGCAAAAATCTACCGTGCGGATCTGAAATTGTTTCATGATGTATAAAAGCAGTAGATGAGTCTATAAAAATAGACACACCTCTCACTTTAGCTTGCACATTTGAGTGGTACTGTTGGCCCTTCCAGAACCTAAACAAGCGCTGACTATCCATCTTCCTTACATGAGTCTCTTGTATAAAGATAACATTAGCATTCATTCTATGGAATACATTGAATACTTTTTTCCGTTTGATCGGATGATTTAAACCATTAGTATTCCAAGAAACGAAATTAATAGTCTTAACCATCATGACAGTATATATTATAGTTAATACATAAGTTCGAAAGAAAAGTGAACTCATGAACCCGGAAGAAGGAAGTAAGTTCAAAAGGAAACCGGAAGTCATAGCACTGCAGCCATTTTTGTAGTTTCATATGCGCCCAAAAAATAAAACTAAGCAAAAAGCAAGCAAAAAACAAAAAAAGAAAGAAAAATCCCCCTCCCACCACCCTTGAAACCCCAAGAAAAAAGCCAAAAAAGGCAAGCGAGCAAGCTAATACTAAAACTACCCCCATGTCTCAAGACGGCAACTCGAACGTAATAGAGTTAAGAAAATACACACAACCCACATTATAAAAAGGGTAATACTACAAAAGTTAAGATATAAAATTAGTGTTATAAATGTATATAAACAAAAAAGTTAAAAGAAAAGAATTAAAACAATAAATAAAAGTTTCAAACTTTCAAATACATCAAAACAGTTATGACGCTCCAAACACTGGAGTCAGTCGGGAAGAAGAAACGCCATTTTTTTTTCTCAGTTTTAATATTCAGATGTTAAAAGTATAAAGGAAAGCGTATATCGTTTTTTATTTTAAAAAAAAGAAAAACAAAAGAGAAACCCTAATCGGTCATTTTCAACGCAAATAGATTAATAATATGAAAAACTATAAAATCGGCATAAACCTAGCAGGGAAAAAAAGCTTTAATCGTATATAAAAAGTATATGCAAGCCATATAAAAAAAAGGACCCATATATCAAACCATAATAGATCCAAATTTATAGGCTAAATTACACTGATCAGCCCAATAGAATGTCATTGATCCAGGAAACCTTGAGCATCCGCAGGCGATTTAAACAGCCGAACAGTTCCATCATCCAGGGCGACTCTCAGATGTGCTGGGAATAACAGCGCTTGCTTGTAGCCTTTCTGGTGAAAATTCGACATAACCGATCTGAAAGCCAGCCTAGCCCGTAATACTTCTGGGCTATAGTCTTCCAAGATACGAAACTTGAAATTTTGATGGATAATCATACCTTTTTTACGAGCCAGACGGATCAAGCGATCTTTGATATGAGGATAGTGAATCCTCAAAATTATGTGCCGCGGCTTCGAACTTGAACTTGCATAAAATCTTGTTACCCGATGTGCTCGATCGATTATTGGAGGGGGGTCCAGGACCTCTTTGCCCAGGACATCCACTAGAAATTTAGAGAAGAAAACGGTAAGATCACCGCTTTCAAATCCTTCCGGGATCCCAATTATCCGGAGATTTTGCCTTCGAGAGCGATTTTCCAAATCCGTAATTTTAACTTTATAACGATCCATCTGTTGAGAAGTCGAGGTTTGCTCTTCTTGTATCTTTTCAATCATACGATCTTTCTTACGAGCGGCTTCTTCAAGAGCCAAAATGCTTGCCTGTTGTTTTTGTGATTCCAGTGAAAGTTCCAAAAACTTTTCTTCGAGTGATTTCAAACGATCATCATACTTCGAAAGCCTTAGGAATAATTTTTCCTGCATCTCTTCAAATTTAGTTTCCACAATCTTCGCAACTGCTTCTAAAGGTACCAATTCTTTCGACTGTTTCGGTTCTTTTACTTTAGACATTTCAGCAAGTTGAGAATAATTCAAATAGTTTAAAAAGAAGAATTCAGTATATTTAAACCCCTTTAGAATAAGTTTAAGGGGTGTTTATAGGCTAAAAAACGTAAAAGTTTTGGAGCAAAGCCTAAGTGCGGTTTACTCCATGAGCGCCATCTTGAGACTCCTCAGCTTTGAAAACCCACCTCATTATCCACAACACCTCCTACCTTAGTATCATCAGCATACTTACTAATCCAATTTACCACCCCATCATCCAGATCATTTATGTATATTACAAACAACATTGGGCCCAAAACAGATCCCTGAGGCACCCTGCTAGTCACCGGCCTCCATCCCGATAAACAATTATCCACCACTACTCTCTGGCATCTCCCATCTAGCCACTGTTGAATCCATTTTATTACTCCAGCATTAATACCTAACGACTGAACCTTCTTAACTAACCTTCCATGTGGAACTTTGTCAAAGGCCTTGCTGAAGTCCATATAGACTACATCCACTGCCTTACCCTCGTCAACATTCCTCATAACTACTTCAAAAAATTCAATAAGGTTTGTCAAACATGACCTTCCACGCACAAATCCATGCTGGCTACTCCTAATCAGATCCTGTCTATCCAGATAATTATAAATACTATCTCTAAGAATACTTTCCATTAATTTACCCACCACTGATGTCAAACTGACAGGTCTATAATTGCCAGGCTTACTTCTAGAATCCTTTTTAAACAATGGAACCACATGAGCAATACGCCAATCCTCCGGCACAATCCCCGTTTCTAATGACATCTGAAAGATCTCCGTCAGAGCTCCTGCTATCTCTACACAAACTTCCCTCAAGGTCCTGGGGAATATCCTGTCAGGACCCGGAGATTTATCCACTTTTAAATTTCTTAAAAGCGCCAGTACTTCCACCTCTTTAATTGTCATAGGTTCCATAACTTCCTTACTTGTTTCCCACACCTTACACCATTCAATATCCTTCTCCTTAGTGAATACCGAAGAGAAGAAATCGTTCAAAATCTCTCCCATCTCCCTCGGCTCCACACATAGCTGACCACCCTGATTCTCTAAGGGACCAATTTTATCCCTCACTATCCTCTTGCTTTTAATATAACTGTAGAAGCCTTTCGGATTTACTTCCACCTTATTTGCCAAACCAAACTGGTAACTTCTTTTAGCTTTTTTAATCTCTTTCTTAAGTTTCCTTTTACATTCTTTATATTCCTCGAGCAATTCCTTTACTCCATGCTGCCTATATCTATTGTAGACATCCCTCTTTTTTCGAACCAAGTTTCTAATATCCCTTGAAAACCACGGCGCTTTCAAACCTTTAACCTTTCCTTTCAACCGAACAGGAACATAAAGATTCTGTACCCTCATAATTTCACCCTTAAATGACCTCCACTTCTCTATTACATCCTTCCCATAAAACAACTTGACCCAATCCACTCTCTCTAAATCCCTGCGCATCTCCTCAAAGTTAGCCTTTCTCCAATCAAAAATCTCAACTCTAGGTCCAGTCCTGTCCTTCTCCATAATTATATTGAAGCTAATGCTATTGTGATCACTGGACCCGAAGTGCTCCCCAACACATACATCTGTCAGCTGACCTATCGCATTCCCTAACAGGAGATCCAGCACTGCCCCATCTCTAGTCGGTACTTCTATGTATTGTTGCAAAAAACTATCCTGCACACATTTCACAAACTCTAAACCATCCAGCCCTTTTACAGAATGAGCTTCCCAATCTATGTGTGGAAAATTAAAATCTCCCACAATCACCACCTTGTGTTTACTACAAATATCTGCTATCTCCTTACACATTTGCTCTTCCAACTCACGCTCCCCATTAGGTGGCCTATAATACATTCCTATCAGTGTTACTACACCTTTCTGATTCCTCAATTCCACCCAAATAGCCTCCCTAGAGGAGCTCTCTAATCTATCCTTCCAAAGCACCGCCATAAGATTTTCTCGGACAAGCAATACAACACCTCCTCCTCTGGCCCCCCCTACTCTATCACACCTGAAGCAACTAATGCCAATCACACCCTTCCTGCAACCAAGTTTCACTAATAGCTACAACATCATAATTCCAGGTATCAATCCACGCTTTAAGCTCATCCACCTTTCTTACAATGCTCCTAGCATTAAAATAGATACATTTAAGATACTCTCCACCTCCTCCTCTCTTTTCATCCCTAGCAATGCATTCAAATTTATTATCCTTTTCTTTCTTCTCCCCTACATCTTCGGGCTGAGCGCATCCCTTCTCCATCACCTGCCTTTCCTCCCTCACACACTGTCTACTTACTTGCTCTACTGGTGAACTAACCTCCTCTCCCATAGTTTCCTCAAATTGATTTCCGCCCCCCCATCTTACTAGTTTAAAGTCTGCCCTGTAGCCCTAGCAAACCTCCCCGCTAGCATATTGGTCCCCCCAGGATTCAAGTGTAACCCGTCCTTCTTGAACAGGTCACGCCTGCCCCAGAAGAGGTCCCAATGATCCAGAAACTTGAATCCCTGCCCCCTGCTCCAATCCCTCAGCCACGCATTCATCCTCCATCTAATTCCATTCCTACTCTCACTGTCGCGTGGCACAGGCAGTAATCCCGATATTACTACCTTTGCGGTCCTTCTTCTTAACTGCCTTCCTAACTCCATATACTCTCGTTTCAGGACCTCTTCCCCTTTCCTACCTATGTCATTGATACCTACATGTACCACGACCTCTGGCTCCTCACCCTCCCACTTCAGGATATCTTGGACGCGATCAGAAACGTCCCGGACCCTGGCACCAGGGAGGCAAACTACCATCCGGGACTCCCGATCACCCGATTCCTAAATGGACATTGAACCCATGAACATTACCTCACTTGTTATTTCTCTTTTTTGCACTGCTATACTTAATTTAACTAATATATATTTACTGTAATTCATATTTTTACATACACATATCATGTATTGTACTGAACTGCTGCCACTAAGTTAAATTTCATGACATATGCAGATGATATGAAACCTGATTATGATCCTGATAACTACAAGACTTTGAATATCAGCTATGCTGCCCTGATGTTGTTATCCTTGGTGAATAACAATGCAAAGTATTTCTTTAGTATTGTTTAGTCCCACCCTCTCCCAGTTATCTCTTTTTTAAAAATATGCAATTAATGCCTTACGATTCCCTAGTCCTATTCACAAAAGACATTTCAGAGGAGTTTTTATACCTCCTGATTCTCTATTCTTATTCCCCAAAGGCCTTGTTTGATTTTCAGCCCCTTACATATGTGTCATGTTTTCTTTTTGACTAAGTTTGCAGCACCTCTAATCATCCACGGTTCACAAACCCTGCCATCCTCGACTTCCTTCATGTCGGATGTGGAGTTACTCAATAAAAGCTACTCCTAATCTACTCTCCCAAACTCCTGTCTAATTCAGTTGCAATTGGCCTTTCACCAGTTTAACCTAAAGAGGAGCATGAACTTTTCATAATAAATAGAAGAGTGAGAAGGAAGATAACTGAAAGATATAGAGAAACAAAGCACCTCCTTGGAGAACCAACGGGCTGCTTTCTGCTTTATAAAATTCTAAACAGTCAATAGTGTGTCTGGATATCGGATGTATGGAACAACTCAAACACTGGGTACAAAAATTGATAATTCCAAAGGACCCAATCACCAATCTATGTCAGACTGTACTATAGTGCACAACCCTAATCAGCATTGTAGAACTCACAGCTGCCTCAATGTTGTTACACACCTCACACAGGGTCAAGAGGACATTCAGCCTCTTAACAACACCCCCCCAAAATGCCACAGTTAATCTGCCCCTAAAACAATGTGTCTTGGATCCACAATCCTCTCACCAAACGACAATACACCAATCTCTGTTTGGAAGTTTTAAAGAAAGCCTTAGAATTTGGGGAAAGGAATTCTTTTGTGTGAGAAAGTGCTTCCTAACATCACCACTAAACACCCGGTCATGGGAGCCCACTTTTTCAGTAAAACATAACCAAACCTACAAATAATTACTAAAATAAAATTAAAACCTAGAAGAAAAAATGGATTTATGCGAGAATCTACAAAACCATTGTAAAGGACCATGTAACACAGCTGCATTCTCACCTGAGGTATCTCCTGGCGTGTTCGTTTTTGTGGCCAACCATGAGGTAGTAACAGCCAACGGCAAACCAGGACACCTGCTCAGCAAGGGGCAAGAGAAACAGCATTTTTTCCTCAGCGGCTAGCAATCAGCATAAGCAGTCTTACGTTGGAGACACATTGTGAGGTTTAAAAAGAGTTCAGGTAATTTTTTGGCTTTTTTCTCAGCACGGGGCCAATAAGGAGGTGTGAGGCATTGTTAAAGTGGTCTGACTCTGGCTCAACGGGCTTGGGCAAGCACAAATGGAGGTACTAAGTAAGTAAGTAAATAAAAAGTCTAGAACAGTTTTTTTCCCACCTGTTCGTACATATCTAGTGTGCTGAGAATGGATCTGGATGTAGTAATATGTTCCTCGTGTGAGATATGGGAAATATGGGAGATCCCAGTCTCCCTGATAACCACATTTGCGTGACATGCATCAAGCCACAGCTCCATAGAGACCGTGTTAAGGAACTGGAGCGGTAACTCAATAACTTTAAGCTCAAAAGGCAGAATGAGGAGTAAAAAAGATATGAGCTACAAGTAGGTAGTCATCCCTAAGTTGCAAGAGGCAGGTTCCTGGGTGACTGTCAGGAAAGGGAAGTCAGCAGCCAGTTCAGAGTATCCTTGTGGCTGTTCCCCTCAATAATAAGTATACCGCTTTGGATACTGTTGGGAGGGGGGAATGGCCTTCCAGAAGAAGCCGTAGCAACCAGGTCTGTGGCACTGAGTCTGGCTCCATGGCTCAAAAGGGAAGGGGTGAGAAGTGGAGTGCAGTAATGATTTGGGATTTCATAGTTAGAGAAGACAGGAGATTCTGTGGATGTGAAAGTCACCTAGATGGTATGTTGACACACACTAAACGTTTCAGGAACAGCTTCTAACCCTCCACCATCAGATTTTTGAATGGACAATATTGTAAAATTTTTAAACTCCTTTTGCACTATTTATTTAATTATTTGATATATACTTCTATTGTAATTTATAGTTTTGTTATTATGTAAGCACTGTACTGCTGCCGCAAAGCAACAATTCCCACAACATATGCCAGTGATATCAGTGATTCTGATTTTGTTTAGAAGAATGAGGGGAGATTCACTGAGGCCTAGCGATATTGAAAAGCTGAGCCAGAGGGCAGAGCCTTAGAATAGAGGGACTTCTATTTAGAACAGGGGAGGAATTTTTTTCGCCAGGTGGTGGTGAATTTGTGGAATTCATTGCCACAGCTGCCTATGGAGGCTGCCATTGGGTATATTTAGAACGGAGGTTGATAGGTTCGTGATTAGTGAGGCCTTCAAAGGTTACGTGGAGAAGGCAGGAGAATGGGGTTGAGAGGGATAATAAATCAGCCATAAATCAAAACTATGTAAAGAGGAGCCATAGATCCCACTACTGGCCCAGAATTACATGGCTGACCGATTACACAAGGCTCGACCCACCTCAAAACTTGGGGGTGAGAAAATGACCCCAGTACCTGCCAATCACTTGATCATCATCACCAGGTGAAAGTGCAGGTATCAAGCAAAGGCAAGTTATAGCTCAACTGTGATGTCCAACACAAGCAAACACCCACATACTTGGTAATTTCTGGTCATTGGGATCAACATCAAGAAAGATAAACAACACACACACAAAATGCTGGAAGAAATCAGCAAGTCAGACAACATCCATGGAGGGGAATAAACAGTCAACGCTTCGAGCCAAAACCCTTCATCGGGATTCCAGATGAAGGGCCTCAGCTTGAAACATGGACTCATTATTCCACTCCACAGATGCTGACTGACTCGCTGATTTCCTCCAGCATTTTGTGCACGCTGCTCTGGATTTTCAGCATCTGTAGAAACTTGTGTTTAAGAGAGATAAGCAGAGTGACAGAAAGGGAAAACAGTGCATGAATTGTGAATGAATTTTTATATGAATATTGTGATTGAAAAACAACTTACTGGATTATTAGGATACAAATCCACCAACTTGTGTGCAAGGTAGAAGAGCTCTGAAAAACAAAGGACAATGCAAAGAAAGAGTTAATTTATGCAATTCTGTTTACAATTAGAAACAGTGGGAATGTAATGATTCTGTACCAAACGTCAGAGTCAATCAGAGGTAAGAAACTGGCACCAGGTGTAAATATTGGACAGAAGGAAAGAAGAGAGAGTCTCAGTATAGACAATAGGTGCAGAAGTAGACCATTCGGCCCTTTGAGCCTGCACCGCCATTTTGAGATCATGGCTGATCATCTACTATCAATACCCGGTTCCTGCCTTGTCCCCATATCCCTTGATTCCCCTATCCATAAGATACCTATCTAGCTCCTTCTTGAAAGCATCCAGAGAATTGGCCTCCACTACCTTCTGAGGCAGTGCATTCCACACCCCCACAACTCTCTGGGAGAAGAAGTTTTTCCTTAACTCTGTCCTAAATGACCTACCCCTTATTCTTAAACCATGCCCTCAGGTACTGGACTCTCTCAGCATCTGGAACATATTTCCTGCCTCTATCTTGTCCAATCCCTTAATAATCTTATATGTTGCAATCAGATCCCCTCTCAATCTCCTTAATTCCAGCGTGTACAAGCCCAGTCTCTCTAACCTCTCTGCGTAAAACAGTCAGGACATTCCAGGAATTAACCTTGTGAACCTACGCTGTACTTCCTCTGCAGCCAGGATGTCCTTCCTTAACCCTGGAGACCAAAACTGTACACAATACTCCAGGTGTGGTCTCACCAGGGCCCTGTACAAATGCAAAAGGATTTCCTTGCTCTTGTACTCAATTCCCTTTGTAATAAAGGCCAACATTCCATTAGCCTTCTTTCTTTCTTTCTTTTTTTCTATTTATTTATCTATCTATCTATTTATTTATTAATTAATTAAATTTTTAAGAGAATTACATAAAATGAATAGAATATTAGAATAGTGGAAAATTAATATTGGCCCTCCCCCTCCCCTTAACCCTCCCCCCCCTTAGACCCCTATCTGAAAAAAAAGAAAAGAAAAAAAAGAAAAAAGAAAGAAAGAAAAAAGATAGAAAGATTGCCTGGATATCGGAGGATCCCCACATGTTCCATGGAGTTCAAAATAACTTCAGTTTTTATTTTCCCCAAATAACTTATAATTTTATCTTCAAAGGACCTATATATTTAATCCTATCTTTTGTAGATAGGGGTGCCAAATTTTCAAAAATATATCATATTCATTTCTTAAATTATAAGTAATTTTTTCAAGTGGAATGCAGCTATGTATTTCATTATTCCAATGATCCATAGTTAAGTATGAATCTGATTTCCAAGTAACTGCAATAGCTTTTTTGGCTACTGCCAATGCAATTTTTATAAATTTTTTCTGATATTTATTCAATTTAGGTTAAATATAAAATATCAAATAACACTCTTTTCTGTTATTTTCAACTAAAGGCCTATTTACGAGATAAACTGGGTCAAACAATGTTAATGCCAAAACCTAATGAAATAGAAATCAATTCAAAAAGGAAAAATTTAAAAATTTACATCTTGTATGTATAATTTGATTCAAAAACAGACAATTAAACCAGGAATCCATAAATCAAGACAAAAATGGGAAACTGATTTGAGTATTAAAATTGATGAAAAAATTGGTCAAGACTATGTCTTGATAGTATGATAAATACAATAAATGTCCGACTTAGATTAGTACAATATAATTTTTAACATCAATTATATATAACACCACAGAAAATAAATAGATCAAATTCAAATTTATCTGACCAATGTTTTCGATGTAATCAAGAAGTTGGTACCTTTTTACATTCTACTTGGTCCTGTTCTAAAATTCAACCTTTTTGGATAAATTTAAAGACTTTTACTGCAACAAATTATTGGAATACAACTCCCACATAGCCCAATATTATTTTTATTAGGTGATATTGAAGGGATAATACCAAAACCTAAATTGAAAAAATATCCATTAGCCTTCTTCACTGCCGGCTGCACTTGCTCATTCACCTTCAGTGACTGATGAACAAGGACTCCTAGATCTCTTTGTATTTCTCCCTTACCTAACTCTACACCGCTCAGATAATAATCTGCCTTCCTGTTCTTACTCCCAAAGTGGATAACCTCACACTTATTCACATTAAACGTCATCTGCCAAGTATCTGCCCACTCACCCAGCCTATCCAAGTCACCCTGAATTCTCCTAACATCCTCATCACATGTCACACTGCCACCCAGCTTAGTATCATCAGCACATTTGCTGATGTTATTCTCAATGCCTCATCTAAATCGTTGACGTAAATTGTAAACAGCTGTGGTCCCAATACCAAGCCCTGTGGCACCCCACTAGTCACCACCTGCCATTCCGAGAAACACCCATTCACCGCTACCCTTTGCTTTCTATCTGCCAACCAGTTTTCTTTTTTTTTATTAGTTTTTCTATACATTTTACAAATTAAAAACCCCAAATCCCAATGAGGAACATTAATACAGTGCAAAATTAAGCATACAATGACAATATGCTACAAAGGAAGAGAATTTGACAAAAAAGCACCTAAATTGAAGACAACTTAGTATCCTCCCCAAGCCCCACAACACAAAAAAAACAACTCCAGACTAACCACAACACAATATAGAGAGTATAAATCAGGACAATCAAACTCCCAGACTGTGAATACACTTAGCAACAGAGGATAATAATGCCTACTACCAGAAAAAAGAAAGGGAGCTGAAAGCAAGGGACCGAAAAGAAAAAAAAAACCCTAGTCAAGAGGAAGGTTATGAAAGTACTCGATAAAAGGTCCCCAGACCTTATGGAACTTTAGATCCGAATTAAGAACTGAATAATGAATTTTTTCAAGGTCCAAGCAGGCCATAATGTCGTTAAGCCATTGCGCATGAGTGGGCGGGGCAACATCTCTCCATCTAAGGAGGATCAAGCGTCTAGCCAGGAGAGAGGCAAAGGATAATAGTCAGCATTTGGTCGGACTCAGACGTAAATCTGCCTCGCCCCAGAAACCGAACAAAGCAATTAAGGGGTTTGGTTCTAGGTGCTGATTCAGAATACACAATAACGTAGTGAAGACATCTTTCCAAAATTTCTCCAAGCTAGGACAGAACCAGTACATATGGATAAGAGAGGCCACGCCCCTCTTGCATTTATCACAGAGCGGACTAATGTTAGGGTAGAATCGAGATAGTTTAGATTTAGACATATGGGCTCTATGAACAATCTTAAACTGTAAAAGGCAATGGTGAGCACAAAGAGAGGTTGAGTTAACCGATTTGAGAATCGAGTCCCAGCTCTCATCAGATAAGGAGGTATTTAAATCCTGTTCCCAGGCCATTTTAATTTTATCCACAGGCGCCCGTCGTAAGCTGCTAATTTATCTCGAATAATTGATATTAAACCTTTACCTAGTGGATTAATGGAAAGAAATAAGTCCATAGCATTTTTCGCAGGCATTTCAGGAAAGTTAGGAATTAAAGGAGCAATAAAGTGTCTAATTTGGAGATATCTAAAAAAATGAGCATTGGGCAGATTGAACTTAACAGAGAGCTGCTGAAAAGAAGCGAAGCGATTATCAATGAAAAGATCTTCAAAATGTCTAATGCCCTTCCTATACCAAACATGAAATGCTGAATCGTACGTTGTAGGTAAAAAAAAAGGTGATTATGTGCGACAGGGCTGGAAACGGAAAAACCATGGAAACCATAGCATTTCCTAAACTGAGCCCATATACGCTAAGTGTGTCTAACAAGAGGATTAGCTATTAATCTGGACAGACTACTAGGGAGTGCAGAGCCAAGAAGTGCAGAGATAGATAATTCTTTAGTGGAGTTCAACTCCATTGCCACCCAATTAGGGCACTCGGGTTGGCCGTGAAAGAAAGACCAAAAGGTAGCACAACGTATATTAGCTGCCCAATAATATAAACGAAAGTTAGGTAAAGCCATGCCACCCTCTTTTTTAGATTTTTGGAGATGGATTTTATTAATTCTAGAGTGTTTATTCTTCCACAGATATGACAAAATAATAGAGTCTAAGGAATCAAAAAAAGATTTAGGAATAAAAATTGGGATAGATTGAAATAAGTATAAAAATTTGGGGAGAACATACATTTTAACAACATTAATACGACATACCAAAGACATAGATAGAGGTGACCATTGTACCAGACTCTGTTTTATAGTATATGAAAGACTGGCAAAGTTTTCACGAAAGAGATCTTTAAACTTCCTTGTGACTGTAATTCCAAGATAAGTAAATTGATTATGGACTACTTTAAAAGGGAGATCACGAAATGTTAGTTCTTGTGCTTCTTTATTAATTGGGAAAAGTTCACTCTTATGTAAATTAAGTTTATAGCCGGAGATCTGGCTAAACTGGTCAAGAAGTGAAAACATTGGAGGTAAGGATGTAGACGGATTTGAGAGAAAGAGTAATAAGTCATCAGCACAAAGAGAAACTTTATGCTCAACACCCCCTCTCCAAATCCCGGTCAATTCAGGACAATTTCGAAATGCTATCGCCAAAGGTTCTATAGCCAAATCAAAGAGAAAGGGACTTAAGGGGCATCCCTGACGGGTGCCACGTTTGAGATTAAATACTTGGGATTTCTGAAAATTAGTTAAAACAGAAGCAGCAGGACACAGGTACAGCAATTTGATCCAAGAGATGAAACTTTGACCGAGGTCAAATTTTTCTAAGACTGCAAAAAGGTAGTTCCACTCTATACGATGAAATGCTTTCTCCGCACCAACCAGTTTTCTATCCATGTCAATACCTTCCCTCCAATGCCACGAGCTCTGATTTTACCCACCAATCTCCTATGTGGGACCTTATCAAATGCCTTCTGAAAACCAAGGTACACTACATCCACTGGATCTCCCTTGTCTAACTTCCTGGTTACATCCTCGAAAAACTCCAATAGATTAGTCAAGCATGATTTGCCCTTGGTAAATCCATGCTGGCTCGGCCCAATACTATCACTGCTATCTCAATATGCCACTATTTCATCTTTAATAATGGACTCTAGCATCTTCCCCACTACTGATATTAGGCTGACAGGACGCTAGTTGTCTGTTTTCTCCCTCCCTCCTTTCTTAAAAAATGGGATAACATTAGCCATTCTCCAATCCTCAGGAAATGATCCTGAATCTAAGGAACATTGTAAAATGATTACCAATGCATCCGCAATTTCCAGAGCCACCTCTTTTAGTACCCTAGGATGCAGACCATCTGGACCTGGGGATTTGTTAGCCTTCAGTGCCATCAGTCTACTCATCACCGTTTCCTTCCTAATGTCAATCTGTTTCATTTCCTCTGTTACCCTATGTCCTTGGCCCATCCATACATCTGGGAGATTGCTTGTGTCTTCCCTAGTGAAGACAGATCTAAAGTACTTATTAAATTCTTCTGTCATTTCTCTGTTTCCCATAACAATTTCACCCAATTCATTCTTCAAGGGCCCAACATTGTTCTTAACTATCTTCTTTCTCTTCACATACCTAAAAAAGCTTTTGCTATCCTCCTTTATATTCCTGGCTAGCTTAGCGTTGAGCAGCCAAGTGCTCCTTCACCAATGGCAGAGTCAGAATCACAGTCAGGTTTATTATCACCGGCACGTGTCGTGAAATTTGTTAATTTAACAGCAGCAATTCACTGCAATGCATGATAATGGCAGAAGAAAAATATATAGATAAATCAACCAATTACTGTCTATGTATATTGAATAAATTAAAAATCATGCAAAAACAGATGTAACACACTGTAAGGTTTCACTACTAATGGAATGGCTTCTCTGTAATGTTCCACTGCTAAGGCAGTGATTTCTCTGTAGCACCAATGTTTGGGTTATGACTGGAGATAACAGGGCATGCTAGCCAATGAGCAGGATGTTGTACTTTCTTGTGTCCGGGAGCAGGGATCTTGTGGTCTTTGGTTGGGGAGCGGTGAAGAGTGAGGATGCAAATGGAGAAAGTTGGTAGACCGCCAAATGGAGTGGACTGAGGAGCACAGGTCCGAGGATCAGCTACGCTTGGAGGGAGGAGGTCAATGGGAACAAATGGATGACAATGTGAGCTCCAACATTTGTGCATTAGACTGTTCCATGAGAATGAGGCCTTTTTCTTTTTTTTTGTTTCTTTACTAACCATATAGTCAAATTAAGAATGATAAAGCTCAATCATTTAATCGCATATTGTGTACTGTTTGTTATTTCGTGGTACTAATTTGCATCGGGGACACATTGCGCAGCATCCAACTAAACAAGATTTCTTAAGTTTGGCTGGGCCAGGGGCTATCATCCCCTAGATTAAGCTGCTAGCTGAACCGAGGGTTACACAAAAATAACGTATATTAACATTCACAGGTTCAATGTCCATTTAAGAATCAGATGGCAGAGGGGAAGAGGCTGTTCCTGAATTGTTGAGTGTGTGCCTTCAGGCTTTTGTACCTCTTACTTGATGGTAACAGTGTGAAAAGGGCATGCCCTGGGTGCTGGAGGTCCTTAATAATGGAAGCTGCCTTTCTGAGACACCACTCCTCGAAGATGTCTTGGGTACTTTGTAGGGTAGTATCCAAGATGGAGTTGACTAAATTTATGACCCTCTGCAGCTTCTTTGGTCCTGTGCTGTAACCACACACCCCCCCCCCCCCCATACAGTGATGCAGCCTGTCAGAATGCTTCCCATGGTACATTTATAGAAGTTTCTGAGTGTATTTGTTGACATACCAAATCTCTTCAAACTCCTAATGAAGTATGGTTGCTGTTTTGTCTTCTTTATAGCTGCATCAATAATGTTGGGACCAGGTTAGGTCCTCAGAGATCTTGACACCCAGAAATTTGAGGGTGCCTCTCTCCACTCCACTCTCAGTTCACTCTCTCCACTTCTGATCAGTCTATGAGCATCAGTATGTGTTCCTTTGTCTTACCCTTCCTGAAGTCCACAATCAGCTCTTTCGTCTTACTGAGGGCAAATAAGGATACACCATCCCCTGGAGCCAAGAGTCTAAAGAGCAGGTGTCAGGCAGACAGCAGGAGGCTGATGCAGTGCATATTTGATAGATTAGGCAGGAGTTCTGGTATGTCACCAATGGCTGGAAAATTTCTGTAGATGTACTGTGGAGAGCATTCTAACTGGTTGCATCACTGCATAGGATCAGAAAAAGTAGAAGGTTGCAAATTCAGCCACCTCAATCATGGGCACACATCTCCCCAGCATTGGGTTCATCTTCAAAAAATGATCCCTCAAAAAGCTGTCATCCATCACTAAGGACCCTCCTATTACCCAGTACATGGCCTCTTATTACTACCATCTGAGAGAAGGTAGAAGAACTGGAAGACAAACACTCAATGTTTTACGAACAGCTTCTCCTCCACTATCAGATTTCTGAACAGACAATGAAACTAACCTCATGAACACTACCTATTTTTGCTCTCTTTCTGCATAACTTACTTAACTTCTTAGTATTTTTCTTACTGTAATTTCTAGTTGTTTATCGGACTGTAGTGCTACTGCAAAGCAAATTTTGTGACATGCACACAGTGGTCACTTTATTAAGTACATCCTGCTGCTGCTGCAGCCCATTTACTTGTGCATGCAGAGATGCTCTTCTGCACACCACAATTGCAGTGTGCAGTTATTTGTTACCGTCGCCTTCCAAACCAGCTTGAGCCAACCTTGTATTTCTTCTCTGACCTCTCTCATTAACAAAGTTTTTTCACTCACAGAACTGCCACTCACTGGATGCTTTCTCTGTAAACTCTAGAGACTGTTGTGAAAATGCCACGAGTTCAGCAGTTTCTGAGATACTCTAAACACCCCGGCTGTATCTAACAATCATTCCATGGCCAAGATCAATTACCATTTCCTCCCTGTTCTGATATTTGGTCTGAACAACTGAACTTCTTGACCATGTCTGCATGCCTTTATGCATAGAGTTGCTGCCACATGATTGGCTGATTAGATATTTGTATTAACAACCAGGTGTACAGGTGTACCTAATAAAGTGGTGACAGAGTGTATGTCAGTGATATTAAACCTGATTCTGATAAATGAAGGTATATGATGGGGTTCCTACCATTTGCTTTGTTCAGTTCCACCAAGGCTCCAATGTGCACTGGAAGCAGCACAGCATGATATGGGTCTTTATTCATCACCCTGGTAAAAGACAACAAAGTAAACAGCTCAGGTTATCAGATTAATCTACCTTCAAAGGGAGTAAAAATTATGAAATTGTTTCCGCATTAACATAAGCAGGAGTCAGGCAGAGGGTGGCACTCTCAGCCATGGCAGTAAGTCATGGATTAACTTCCTTTCCAAACCCCACACAGCAAAATCCTAAAATTTATGGCAGTGCAGAGAGAGTGCTGCGTCGTTCAGTGTCAGCTTTCAGGGAGTCTTTAGCCTCTAAAGAGTCATAGAAAAGTACAGCACAGAAAAAGGCCCTTCATCCCATCTAGTCTATGCCAAACCATTTAAACTCCCTAGTCCAATAGACCTGTGCCAGAAACATAGCCCTCTGTACCCCTACTGTCCGTGTACCTACTCAAACTTAAATGTTGGAATTGAGCTTGCATGCACTACCTGTACTGACAGCCCGTTGCACATTATCATGACACTCTGAATTAATAAGTTTCCCCTCACGTTCCTCTTAAACTTTTCACCTTTCACCCTTAACCCATGAACTCTAGCTGCAGCCCCACCCATCCTCTTGCAATGACTCCATCTCAAACCCCTCACAATTTTGTATGCGTCTATCAAACCTCCCTTCAATCTTCTACCTTCCAAGGAATAAAGCCCTAACCTTTTCAATCAAGGATTTCTATTTCCATGTTAAGTGTACTTCTAAAATGGAAAATTCTTGATTTGCAAACCCCTTTGCCTGTTGCTTTTTGGAGTATTAAAAGGCCAATACTAAAATTTTGGGTCATATACAATTACTTACACAAAGATATCATCTTGTTCCATGATGCTCCTTGGATTTTCATCCACTGAAAATATTCTGTGGAACTGGTGGTTGTATATGCCTGTGACAACCATCTGAATATAAAATAATAACTTCAGATATTCCAAACCGCAGGGCTATTCCTTCCAGAATCATATCTATCCACCAAGCTTCTCAAAGGTAGATAATCTGTTCATTATCTCAATGGTTATTGTGGGAGCCTGCTGTCTACCAATTAGCTGCCAAATTTCCTCTGTTACCACAGCAATTACACTTCAAACACGATTTTTGTTGGCTGTAAATAACCTTACTGATGACGTATAGACTTTACTTACATTGAAGTCAGTTTATAGCAAGTCTTGAAATCACAATTGTAGTAATTCCTCTCTGCCATGGATACAACAACATCCAGGTTATCCTGAAGTCCATCAACTGATTCAGGAATTACTGTTTCACTTGGTTTATTATACTGTTAGGGGAAGAAAGAACAGTGTGAAAGCAACATTACTATAGCAGGTCAAACAATTGAAAGTTATTGAGTCAGCAGAAGCAGGTACAAATTATAGGAAGAAAACAGTGACAAGGATTTCAGTAACCCTTGCTGGAAGAGCTAAAAGTCTGTACTTGTTTCCAACTCGAAATTCTTTTTTCCTTGTTCAGATTGGGAATTATTTATGTCAATATATATATTCCCAGGGTAGAGGAATCCTAAACTAGAATGCACAAGCTTAGGGTAAGAGAGGAACAATTTAAAAGGGAACTGGGAGGCAACTTTTTCACGCAGAGGATGCAATGGGTGCCATGGAAATAGTTGAGGCAGGTACAACAGTATCATTGAAGAAGCACTTGGATAGATATGTGGAAAGGTGAGGTTAAGAGGAATAGGGACTGAATTCAGGAGTGAAGCTACAAACAAGGCTGATTCAGGCCACCGTACTTCAAGAAAGCAGATTCATTGCAAAGAGGCCATGGTGGGGTCTGGCGATTTTGATCCAATGTGACACCCAGATGCCATAGGAGAGATTCGGAATTGGTGCCCATGCATGCACTCAGTGGCCACTTTATTAAGTACACCTGTTAGTTAATGCAAGTATCTATTCAGCCCATCAGGGGGCAGCAACTCAATGCATACAAGCATGCAGGTGTGAGTCAAAAGGTTCAATTGTTGTTCAGACCAAACATCAGAACGGGAAGGAAATGTGACCTAAGTGATTTTAACTGTGAAACGATCGTTGGTCCCAGACTGAGTGGTTTGAGTATCTCAGAATCTGCTGAGCTCCTGGGATTTTCACTTACAAGAGTCTCTAGAGTTTACAGAGAGTGGTGCACAAAACAAAAAACATCCGGTGAGTGGCAAATCTGTAGGTGAAAAAGCCTTGTTAATGATAGAGGCCAGAGGAGAATGGCCAGACTGGTTCAAGTGACAGCAAGGTAACTCAAGTTACCACACCTTGCAACAGTGGTGAGCAGAAGAGCATCTCTGAATGAACAACACACCGAACCTGGGCTACAGCCGCAGAAGACCACGAACATGCACTCAGGACCACCTCATTAGGTCGAGAAGTTCCCAATAAAGCGGCCACTGAATGTATACTGCAGTTACTTGGCAAGGCTAGTCCAACAATACTTCCCAAATCCCAGATCCCTACCCCCAAACACATCAGGGACACAGGAACAGCACTGCCTGTGGGTTCACACATCATCCTGTCTTAGAATGCACCAACCATTCTCTTGCCTTCACTGGGTTCAAAACCCAGAACTCCCTCCACACAAACACCCCGGGAGAACCTTCACCAGAGGAATGCTCAAGCAGGTGACTCAGCACCTCCCCCTCAAGGGCAGTTAAGCCTGGGCGGTAAATACTGTCTTTGCCAATTAACCCTGTATCCTGAAAATAGACAAAATAAAAACAGAAGCAGCTGCGGTGTCACGGGACATGTGGCTGGGACCTGGCTACAAAAGCAAAATCCAGATACCTTGTTCAATACACAGCACACAATATATTGGCTCCACATTTGTTAAGTACTTGCCCTTGGGAACATATGATAGTTCCTGGCATATTAATGTCCAAACATGCTTAAATTCCTCTCTGATCTAACTATCTCCATTTCTGAAATCTTCATGTATTTAGTCTTATAGTTGAAATTACTATTTAAAACCACTCCCTGCTCCCTCATGCTTTCCTCTGTTAAGAAAGATGCTATATAAATGCACCCACCTATCTTCCCACCCACCTGGCTCCACCTATCACCTGCCATCTTGTATTCCTTCCCTTCCCCCCCCCCCCCCCCCCCAACCCAAACCTTCTTGTTTTGGCTTCTTCACCGTTTCTTTCCAGTCTTGGTGAAGGGTCTTGGCTCAAAACATTGTCCGTTTATACCTTTCCATAGATGCTGCTTGATCTGCTGAGTTCCTTCAGTGTTTCGTGCATATTGCTCTACATAAATGCAAACTGCTTTGATGCATCTACATCCTCTTACCAGCAAAGATACAGGAGCACCACCATGGGTCAAAGAGTGATATTGCAGCTTCCACTCACAGCAAATGCCCAAGTACACGAATTCACAACAGAAAGATAACAAGGACCGAATGCAAGTCTTTAAATTAGAAATTAAACTATAACCAGAAGCACTGATCTAATCAAGCCAAGCGTAAACTGGAAGTTGTTAATATTTTAGCAGTACTGAATCCACAAACTGTGCTGACATTATTTCTCCTGATCATGCAATTACTGTTTCACGGAAACATTAAAAAGGAACAGTTACCTTTTTCAATTTATTTTCATACAGGAAGTACAGTAATTCATGCTCCTCTTCTGTGCACTGCTTACTGAAAGGTAACGAGTCTAGTAACTCCTTCTCTAAAAAGAGGAAAGTTTTACATGGAGTTAATACATTGTCAAGAGAACTGTGCTACACAGATCAATATGACACTTTTTATCGTTTAGACTCCCTGGCATGGGTGGCCTTCAGACTAACCCCCGCTGCTTACTTCTGACAACCCTATGACATCAACTCAGAAGCAGAAAATGACTGGTCCAACAAAGGCTGGGCTCAAGCTGTGCAAATGCCTGATACTGGAGTCTTGGTCCCAATTCTGGACTCCATGTGTAGAGGGAAACACACAAAGGCGCAGGGTGTGGAGACTTCCAATATGGAGCATAAGTACCAGCTCACACCAGATGGATCAAACAGCCTGAACACTTTACACTGTCACGTTCACACAGTGTCAAGCATATAGCTTAGCTATAGCACTCACAGGTTTAAATCCCAAGACTTAAACTGAAGATAAAGGTTATATCCCGATACGGTGATACCAAGGGAGTCCCACACCGAAGGAGAAAGAGACATTAAACTGAGACTATTCCCTTCAGAAGGAGGTAAATATGCCACCATTTAATAGGGAAGAGTGTTTCCTGTGGTGCACTGGCCAACACTTATCCTGAGGGTTTGGAAAGATACAATCTGGGTGCGGTGCAGATGGCACTAGGCAGAAGATCAGGTCAGCATGGCGTAGATGAAAAAGGCCTGTGGACTCTATGACTACGGACCAGCAGCATTGAAATACATCATCTGTCATCACAGTTTCTGGCGCTCGATACACCGGCTGCCACGTTTCCTTCAGCCGTCCACATCACAAGCATTTCCTCAGTTATAAAGTAAGTTGGGACATCTTGGAGTTTGAAGATATGTCTGAATTATTTATTTAAGGTGTAGAGGAAGCAGCTTGTGAAGCAACTGAGAGTCTTTAGTCAGTAAATCTGGAAGACCTCCATGAAGCACAGGATGATAAAGGTGACTTAGTAGAGGTACACAAGATGATAAAAGACATAGTTTGAGTTGAGAGCCAGAGACTTTTTCTCAGGGTGGAAACCGCTAATAAAGGGGGCATAATTTTAAGATGATTGGAGGAATGCATGGGGGCAGTGTCAGAGGTAGTTTTCTTTTTAAACACAGAGTGGTGGGTGCATTGGACATGCTGCAGGGGTGGTGGTAGAGGCAGATACATTAGGGACATTTAAGGAACTCTTCAATGGGCACGTGACGATAGAAAAATGGAGGGCAAGATGGGAGGTAACAGACAGAGTGATCTTAGAGTAGGTTAAAGGATCAGCACAACATCCTGGGCCAAAGGGCCTGCACTGTGCTGCAATGGTCTATGTTTAACTCACAGTGGACTACCTCAGCTTTTAGTAATCGAACAAATCGGTAGCAAACCTTCCTGTGCCGTCAGCATGTGGTGTGATGTCAATAGGTCAAAAGCTTCAAAGCAACACACATCAAGCTTCAGTGCCTCTCTGTAGTTGTTGGTGGCCAGGGGTCGATTATCCATGGCATCGTAGATCTTCCCTCGCAAAAGGCAGATCGAACTTTTAATCTATCAAAAAAAAGTTCCAACAGATTAAAAGGCAATCTATGTAATTCAACGAAAAATACAGGTACATGCATTTTGCACTACAGTAACTTCGCATACAGAACAATTTTAAATTGCAATTACTTAAACAAACATGTCACCAACATGAATTTCAATATATTGTAGATTCCAGTTAACTGGGACAGCCGTTTATTTGGGACAATTCTTAAAAGAACAAAAGCTAATTGAGAAAATAGCCAGGGTCCCTTCATGTATCTGGGATACTATGCCGCTAAATTGGTACAGGGGATTGATGCTTAACAATTTCTAACCAGTCAGTCACATAAACTCTTGAGGCCATTAGACACTACACTGTGCTTAGAGTGAACAGTTTTTAAAGTAGCATCAGTTGTGCGTGTTTCGGTTCAAAAAGCAGTGATTTTTGTCACTGACAATCGGTGAGAAATAAGCACGAAGACAATTGTCTTGCTCACTACGGTTTCAATCATTCAGGCTTGGAGAGGCCAGAAACATCCGAGAGTGAAAATGGAACTTCATTTGGAGGCAGCAATCAGCAAAAGCAACTGAGAAAGGTCAGTGACGCTGGAAAGACAGTTGACCTCCAGGAAAGACTGGCAAGGGCACACAAGGGCTAGCAACCCTGTGTGCAGTACTCGCACCATACAAGCAGTATGGATGAATCAGGAACTAGAATTCAATCCAGAAGTCCCCTCACCAAGAATCCCAGCAACTGAGCTGAACATGGCAGAGCCCACGTGGCAAGAGGTCCAGGATATCATCAAGAGAACAAAGTCATCTGCTATACCCTACAAGATATATAAGAATTGCCCTAAAGTCCTCCAGAGGGTGTGAAATATAATGCCTACTAGGATTCAAGCTATGCTTTACTTTAGCCCACTTTACAACTGTTACGAATGTGGAGCAACTCTGAGGGTGCAAAGGCGCCCCCTCTTTTTTGAGAATCGCAAGATCGCTAGTATTTCGGGTATGAGACCCAGGAGATGAGAGAGATACACAGCATGTCAGGAATTGAGAGAGAGAGAGAGAGAGAGAGAGAGAGACGCAGAATACACAACAAGGTGGAATGTCTCCTGACACAAGCAGAACGGAACCACTGATTACTGCTATTGTCTCTTGGAGACGGAATTGTGTATTGAGTACTGTACTATTCATTGAAACCCCTCAGGGGACAACCAGAGTGGTCTGGTTGAGGGATTGCATCATCCCAACCTGACTGACATCTGAGACCCCGTGAGTGAGGATAAAAGACGGGTCTGGGGAACACCCCTCAGACACACCAGGAGAAACGTACAAGACCGGTGGGGGGCTTGTGTGTGTGTCCATCCTTGCCTGGGTGGCGAGTCCTCCACGGAACAGTCTAGCTAAAGGACGGATACGGATCAAGATCGTACCAAGGAAAGTCAGCAAGTTATTCTTCTATTTCTCTCTCTCTCTCCAACAATTGCAACACAGCGACAAACGAACGACGGCAGCCTGTGTGAACTGAAACGAACTTTAGATTTCCATCAGACAATTCATTATCCCCTAGACAACGATAGAGCTTATTTCTTATTGATGATTATTATTATACCCGCACTTTTTGGTTTAGTATTGACGACGTATATTATCTGTATATTTGCATTGATATTATTTTTGTGTATTTTTGCTAATAAATACTGTTAAAAATAGTATCACCAGACTCCAATGGACGCCTCTATCTTTGCTGGTAAGTAACCCAGTTACGAGGTTCATAACACAACCAAGTGGCAAAACCTCCAAAAGGGGATTCCAACTGGCTGTACCATCTCCCCCATCTTGGTTGCTATGGGTATGAACCTCCTCATATCAGCAGCAGAAGACATAGCCCGAGGCCCATTGTCGGAGCCTGGGATCCGATAACCCGCAATACAGGGGTTCATGAATGACATCACAGTAACCACTGTAACCCATGTCTGAGCAAGATGGGTACTGGAAACCCTGGGCTAGATTACCTTCAAGGCCAGGAAGTCCAGGTGCATGGTGATCAAAAGGGGCAAGCCTGTTCGCAAGTTCAGTGAGAAATCGTTCCATCCATAGAGGACAACCTGGTCAAGTGTCTTGGAAAGTGGTTTAATGCAGCAATGACAGACAGCGCCAACATCACTGACACTGTAAAGCAGACTGAAGAGCGTCTGATGAAGATCAACAAAACCAGACTTCCTGATAAACTTAAGATATTGCTGTACCAACATGGTCTTCTACTGTAGAAGGTATTGAGAGGAATGTCAACAAGCACCTGCAGAGGAGGCTGGAGATCTCCCCAAGTTTTTCAGTGGGGCTCTACATAAGATCAGGCTGTTTTCACTGGTAGTGGAGGAGTTCAAGGTGGCAAAGTAGAGAGTTGTGTTCTCACCAAGATAACAAGCTAGTAAACCAAGCTGGAGTCACAGCAAGATCAGGCTGAAAATGGGCTGCCAAGTCGGCCACAGGCCAGCCAGTGAGCTCCCTGCAATTGACAGACATCATCAGCAACCCATACCTGGGATGGCTAGGCCTCAGCTCTGCACACTTCCAACAATGGGCGATTGCAGATGCAAGGGATAAGCAGGATATGGTCTAGGCAGAGAGGTACGGAACTGTGAGAACGAAAGGCGGTGGAGCTGAGGTCACAGGGACAAAAGATAGATAGATAGATAGATAGATACTTTATTCATCCCCATGGGGAAATTCAACTTTTTTCCAATGTCCCATACACTTGTTGTAGCAAAACTAATTACATACAATACTTAACTCAGTAAAAAATATGATATGCATCTAAATCACTATCTCAAAAAGCATTAATAATAGCTTTTAAAAAGTTCTTAAGTCCTGGCGGTAGAATTGTAAAGCCTAATGGCATTGGGGAGTATTGACCTCTTCATCCTGTCTGAGGAGCACTGCATCGATAGTAACCTGTCGCTGAAACTGCTTCTCTGTCTCTGGATGGTGCTATGTAGAATCTTCCAAACACAAGATCACCTGGGCAGCTTTGGAGACTGCAGCCCTTCTGCATTTCTTTCTTCCTACAGTCTGTGTATGACACTCTTCCTACACCATCACGGATCCTTACATGGGGGCTGAGAAAGGACCCTAACTGCAAGTTTTGTGGTCGGCAGGGTTCACTGGCGCACATACTGTTAGGATGCAAAAGAGCTTTAAGATAAGGACAGTATAGGTGGCATCACAACAAGGTCCTGCTGCCTCTTGCTGACAACTGGAGCAGGAGAGGTGTAAAAAGAGACCAGCTGGCAGAGAGGCAAACAGGGCAGTCATTTTCATCAAGGAGAGGGCCATGCCAGTCATATCAAAGAGGCCTAAATTCAACCTGCTGCTAACTGCCATATCATGGGAGATGAGGGTCGATGTGGGGAGAAAGCTGCAGTTCCTGGAGGTGTTGCAAACCACACTTTGACAAGACATCGTACTATGGTCCACTGAAGACAAGAAAATCATCCTGTTGGCGCTCACAGTACCATGGGAGGAAGGATGCGAGGAGGCTCATGAGAGGAAGGCCCTTAAGTACCAGTCCTTAGTCCAGGAGTGCAGGGACAAAAGATGGCAGACTTGGCTATTTCCAGTGGTGATTGACTGTAGAGGGACTCCGGTAATGTCAGCATGGAGGTCGGGCCTTGATGAAAAGAGCTTAGAACCAAGCAGCTCATAGGATGGGGGTGGAAGCAGAAAGAGCCTCTTGCTGGATATGGAGCAGGCGAGAAGAGTTCAGCTGGAAGTCAGGAGCAGATAGGTAGTGACTTGGCTATCACGGCTGACTTAACAACTGGATAGCGTATTGGTTAAGGGTTGAAACACTCTATGAAAATTGGGTACCACCTGGTAACATCTGCTCCTGGCCAAAGGGTACGGTTACCTCATCAGGTAACTGAAGAACACCCCAGTGTAAGATGCAAGTATGAAAGCAGTCCAGTATCTGCACTAATTTTGTTCATTTTCCATCTAACAAAGGAACATAGCAGCATGTTGGTTTGGCCTTGTGAAAGAGTTTTTCAAGTGGAAAAGCTGTTGAACTGGGACAGTTCCACTCCTTCGATCTTGGAAGTCTGGGTCCAGTGGCACAAGCAGTCATTCCAAACTGGGGTCTTCCTTAGTTGCAGTGGGTATCATGTCTTTTTAGGTGCCTAATCATGACCTCCACTCTCTACAAAGCACTGTAGAACCACCTTCTTAGCCATTGGATCTTACTGTTGATCTCATCTGCCCAGTCTGCCTGAACTAACTTTACATGCTAACAGCTACTTGGAGCCACAGGTGAGAGCTGAATGACCAGCTGGAACCAAAGGTGAGTGAGCTGCTCCAGAATGGACATGACAACCCCCCTCCCCACCCCCGCCACGTACAGCAGCGTACACTGGACAAATTCATCAGTCGATAACTATTGAGAACTAATACACAGTTTTATAGTCCTGTAGTAGCTTTAGTAGTGCTCTAACTTGTTCCATATTTCATTTATTAAATACATAATCTGTTACTCAGTGAAGCCATATTTGCCTTTTCTATACCTTTTTAACCATTTCTATAAAACGTCAGCTAATTAGGGCAACTGTTTAATTGGGCCAAATTATCCCAGTTAACCAGAATCCACTGTACCTTAAATGTATAGGTAGACACGAGAAGCCAAACAACACTATTATGTGATTATTTTATAACTGATTAGTTTCTCTATATTTTTTGTATCTTTGCTCTATTACTTTTGCCTCTAAACATTAATCAATCTCAATCTTGAAAATTCCAATAATCTGCCACATCCAAAGTAATATTCCTGACATCATCTTGTGAAAAATATTTCCAATTTCTCTATCCAAGATCCACTCATTTATTCCTAGATTTAATTAGTGTGCTTTTAAGATTGTGAAGCAATAACTTAACTCGCGACGTTACACACCGTGAACCATTAACAGGCAATGGCAGATTTCAATCTGTATCCAAGATTTAAACAGCCTAACTTAATATAAATTGGAAAAATTATGCTACACAATAGATGAATTTGAATGGTTAAAGAGAGTCAACATCAATCCAGCAATTGCCACAAACGTAAAATAATTTGTCTACAGCTTCCACTAAAAAGCCGATAGTTGATCGCTGGCAGATTTCCCTGCACTCATGGTGGGAATTTTAGCTGCTGACTACGGAGAGCTTCAACCTGACAGAAGTCCAGCAACTCCAGTTGTTTCAATGGAAAGGAGGGCAGGTAGGAAATTACAGGCAATTTAAATTAAAATACAATTTTTGATGTTATTAATTATTTTTAAAACCCTACACAGTGCTTTATTTTTGAAAACCTAATTATATATTTAATGGTTTCTGAACATCTGGCAAACATCAGCAGACACTGCCCACACACAGCAGCACAGACCATGAGAGAACCATGATACTCACTGCAGCTGGAGACAGCCCCCAGTCAATTGAAGCTTCTTTAACTTTGTTGTCATCTTTGGCACTCTTCTCCAGGATAATCTTGTTAATTGGTTCCTGCATATCCAGAATGTCGAGGGCTTGCTGATATTCCTTGGCTGCATACTTTGAAATTGAAAAAAAATGAGAGATAAAAATTAGCAGAGCACTGAGGATGAAGACCTCTCAGAATCTTACTGAAAGGTAGAATAGGTGTGAGGGGCTGAATGGCCTATTTTTTTTGTGCTTATAATTTCTAATGAAATAGAAGTAATCATCAACATAGATCTTGTAATTTATGGCATGTTAATGAATCATTCAAATTCTCTACAAGAAGAGAGACCCTCCCAATGAAACCTTGACAGGCTTCCTTTTGTTCTCTTCCCTAAAGTAGGTCTCAAATCCACCACACTAATCAGTCAGCCAGAGATGGCATAAGTACTGCAGCAAAAAGCAAGACTACAGATAAATGCTGCCAAAATCAGTCAGCGTTTATAGCTCAAAGCTCATAAAAATTCTTTTATTTTTGCCAAAATTCCAGATAGAACTGTACATAACAGGAAGGGCCCTTTGACCCACAATGTTGTGCTGAACTAATTAAATCGTTAATCTAATGCCCACTACACTAATCCTTTCTGCCTACACATTATCCATATCCTATATCCTTCCATTTTCTGCACATTCATGTGCCAATTTAAGAGCTTCTTGAACGCCTCCACTGTATCTACCTCCAAAGCCACACCAAGAACCCATCACACTCTGTGTAAAAGATTTGCACCACACATCCCCTTTGAACTTAGCCCCTTTCACCCTTTCAGCCCTCTGCTATTAAAAGAAAAAAGAATTAAAGATGAGCTTTGTCTGTCAGATGTACATCTAAGCATACAGTGAAAGGTATAATTTGTGTCAAATCAAATCAGCGAGGATTGGGTTGAGCAGCCCGCAGGTGTTGCCACGCCTGGAGCACCCAGAGGGAAGCTGCACAAACTCCTTACAGTGGTGGGAATTGAACCCTGATCTTATACACTACCTGACCCACTAATTTCCTCCAGCATCTCATTTTTGCTCCATTTTCCAGCACTGGCAATCTTTCGTGCCTCCATTTCAGACAATGGCTCCATTATCTTTATGGGGCTGGGGGTCTCAGGACAAGCACTTATTAAATAATTATTTATCCACCTTAACTTACTGAGGCTTTTGGTTATATACATTACCAGAGGAATGGACCAGAGAGCTAAGAGGCTTTGGTTTGCATCAGGAACATTTGCCGATTACATTCTGGGACTGCTGCTGCAAGCTTCCTCATGTTATAGCTCAACACGACATAGGGTATCGTGGTCTGGCTGCCACAAATCACAGAGATCACTTCTCAAAATACTATTTCTCTCAAACTGCATTGAATCATTTCTAACTGGAGTCAGAGAGTTATACAGTGCAGATACTGGCCCTTCAGCCCATCATGCTTGTGCTGCCATTTTCCGCATTTACACTAATCCCATTTGCAGGCATTGGGCATGTATCTATCCATATCTTGCCTATGTAAATATCTCTTAAAACGGGGCTAGTATTGGCCCCCACCATCTCTTCTGGCAACACCCTCTGGATATCAACCACTCACTGAGTGGGAAACTTTCCCCTCAGATCCCCTTTGAAACTCTACCAACTCACACCGAACCTCTGCCCTGTTGTTTCTGACACCATTACTAAGCACGGGAATAGTACTCCATCACCATGATCCCCCAAGAGAGCCTATTCCATGGGGTTAAAAACAAATTATAGCTCACAGAAATGCAGATTAGCTTTGAAGTTACCCTTCAAATATGGATCAAGAGATCTAGTATTTCTACTCCAGACAATGGAAGCAGCTTGCTGTGACCCAATGTTAACCATCTCCTCTAGAACCTTAAAACCACAATCAGATCATTGTCCAAACAACTGTTCCCTGTGCAAACCCGCTCACTGATGAATTCATAGTAAGCCATACATATGCATATTAGCAAATATGATTTTGACATGGAAGAGTTATAAATGTCATAAAATATACTGCACTTACGTGACACAGGGCAGCAAAATATCGACACGCTCCATATAACTGAGGAATAAAAAGACATTTTTAACACCAATGTTCACTGGTTTCTACAAAAATTAATATTGCCCATTGAAAATTTTGTCAGCTCGGTGACACAATTAGACATGTCAATACAATATTGAGGAGATGGCAGGTGGAGAAATCATTCAGCATTATTTTGCTGATGTAAATTACATCCAAACCAACAGGTTTCTACATCCTACTCTAATCCTAACGTATCCCCTGTACAGCGAGCTGTTAAGATTTCAAAATGACAAGGACAACATCTGAAAGAAACAGCTCACACAAAGCACAGAAAAATTCATCAACTGCCTTGTGGGTACACATATTCCAGGTTGCTGAAAATTACAACATATAACGTGGTGTGAAGGTTAAACCCTGACCTTCAGTAGCCCTTGAGACAGAAGCATTGGTGAACAATCGCATAATTTGAAACAGGTGAAATTAGAACCGCACGGACACAGGAGGTAAATCCTTACCTTGTCGAGCTTACGGGATCGAATAGCATGGGCAGCTCTGTGGTATTGGGCTGTGAGGTAAAGGCACTGGGACAGCCAGTAGATATCCTGGGGCTCCTCTACAATACAATCAGAATAAGTAAATGCAGCAACATTACAAATTTCCAGTAAATCTGAACCACTCCTAGGGGACAATGAAATAAAAATAATAGCAAAATAAAAATAATGTAATCACCCCCAATGCTTAAATAGTACACCTACATTACTGAGTCACACTTCATACTACTGAAACATGTCAAGTACAATTAGAAATTAAAATACAAACATTACTTCTACCCTCTATCCCTCATTCTATTTCTATTAATCTAACGTGGTTATTCTATCTCAATTATACCTAATTAAGTGGTAGAATCCAAGCCTACAGCATAGATATTTAAGTTATTCATAGATACATCTTTATATTATCTAACTTTAAAGGGGTGGAAACTAGAAATGAGAATCAGAGCCAAGCCTGGACTCATGTTTTGTTAAAGTAATTAAATGACTTGAACAGCCATTCAGAAGCTTACATTACAAATCTGCAGACTTTGAAATCTTCTGAGCAGACAATGCGCATTTGAAATCTTCCAAGCAGATCAAATAATAAAAATTAGTCTACTATCAATTCTGGGCGAGTTTGAAAGTACAGGCTTTGCAAAATTTCATTCAGTTCACCAATTCTCCTCTCTTGCATTGACCTTTGTGACTCCAGATCCAACGAACTGCCCTCTGAGAAGACTGAACAAGCAACTCAGTGCATGAAATGCTAACCTTGCCAGCATCACCAATAATCCACAACGGTACAAGGGTTCTGGTAGTCCGCTAACTTCTGTGATGCACGAGGTCATGGACTACTCAGATCCCTACCCTGAGCACATTTAACCCTGAGGAAAGGAAATAGGCTCACCGTGTGAAAGAGAGGCAACCTTGTCAGCCCAGAACAGCGCACTCTGGTATTGTTGCTGCAGAAAGGCAGACAATCAAATTGTTAGCATCATGACATTCGCTGAATGAGGTTCAGATCACAGAGAGAGGGCCAGAGATGCAGGAGACTAAGGGGATCACTGAGCTGCTGGGGGGGGGGGGGGGGGGGGGTGGAGCACAGAGGAAGTGCTGGGGGGGAGGGAGGCAAAAGGAGCACCACTGGTGTGAAGGATCACCGCAAGAGAGTGATGCATGAGCTACGCTACCAGAGGAGAGGAGTGCAGTGCCCTGAGACTCCACACATCTGATCAATATTCAGACCACAAACACTCACTCACATTCAATTGACGTACAGTGTGCACATACATTACACACCTCCGATCGAGGTCCAGCCCATAATCACAAACACACACACACCTGATAGAGGTCCAGCCCATAAACACACACACACACACACACACACACACCTGATCGAGTCCAGCCCATAATCAAACACACACACACCTGATCGAGTCCAGCCCATAATCACATATACACACACACACACACCTACCTGATCAAGGTACAGCCTAGAAACACTCTCTCTCTCACACACACACACACACACACACACTCGATCGAGGTACAGCCTATAATCACATACACACACACACACCTGATCGAGGTACAGCCCATAATCACATACACACACACACACCTGATCGAGGTACAGCCTATAATCACAAACACACACCCACACTTGACCAAGTCCAGTCCATAATCACATATACACACACACACACACACACACACACCTACCTGATCAAGGTACAGCCTATAAACACTCTCTCTCTCACACACACACACACACACACACTCGATCGAGGTACAGCCTATAATCACATAAACACACCTGATCAAGGTACAGCCTATAATCACAAACACACACACACCTGATCGAGGTACAGCCCATAATCACAAACACATACACCTCGTCGAGGTACAGCCTATAAACACTCTCACACACACACACACCTGATCGAGGTACAGTTCATAATCACACACACACACACCTGATCGAGGTACAGTTCATAATCACACACACACACACACCTGATCAAGGTACAGCCCATAATCACAAACACATACACCTCATCGAGGTACAGCCTATAAACACTCTCTCTCTCACACTCACACACCTGATCGAGGTACAGCCCATCATCACATACACACACACATCTGATCAAGGTACACCCTATCCTCGTTATATGCTTCTTCATTCTATGCGGATTCACATTTATGCGAGGGACATATTTCTACTAACGTCTCCTTATATGCGTCCAAAACTCACAGTTATGCGAGGAGCACTGCTTTCCTGCCAATACAAGTCAGGTGCGCACGCCTCACAGTCTCACTCCCAGCGGTCTCGCATTGGCTTTGGCAAGGTGTGGATGTGCGATCTTGCGCTCTTAAACTTTTGTTGGTTTTACCTACCGTGCAGTGATTTTGCACTTGAAATATTTAACTATGCTTCCTAAGCATCCGATGACATGTCCTGGGCCATCAGCCAAGCAGCAGAGAACCGCTTTAACACTTGAAAAAAAGTTGGAAATTATAAACAGCGCAGCATCAGCTGAAGGTAACACAGCTCTGGGATGCTACTGTCGGGAACAGAATTTTGCCTTTAAAGTTCTTTTGTTGCTTTGACAATGCGTCAGCCCATCCTAAGCATTTGGACAGCATTCCTCCTTACATAACAGTACGTTTCTGCTGCCTAACACAACATCGCTGATTCAACCACTCAATGATCCACATTCAAGGTGTTTTTTTTTACGGCAAACTATCTCTTAGATGCTGCAAGCAACAGACGATTTTGAAAATGCCGGGAGTTTACCAACGGTGAGGGAACGGTGGAAGTCAGAACACTTGGCACAAATGGCGATGGACATGCATTTCAGTCGTTCCCTGCCGTCAACCCTTCTCCCCACAAGCAAATTTATGCTGAAAAACAAAATGCTGCCAAGCAAACAACCCTCACCACTCTCTTCTAACCGGTGCCGGCAGTTGTAAGAGTTCTGTGAGCCTTCCTTCACTCCTTGCCCTGCTTGATATGATCCTGATGACTACAACCATCCATGCACCTTATCGACGTAAAGGTGCCTGACACCACAACAGCCACTCATCTCCCAGAGCGAACACACCTGCCACTGTTGGTGAGTACTGTACACCCTAGTATGTTAACTTTCTATGATTTATTACATTGAATATTACCTTAAATTGATGAAATATAATAAGAATATGCTTTGTGGTACTGCTTATGTGTCGTATTGGTATGAAAATGTGAATAAATTACAGATAAAACATATTTAGGAAGCCCTCTGGAACGCATCCCCATTTTCACTATTTAAATAATTATTCACATTATGCATTGACTGCGAGGAACGTATCCCCCACATATAACGAGGATAGGGTGTACAGCTTATAATCACTGACACATACACACCTCACACCTGATCAAGGTACAGCCCATAATCACATACACACACACATACCTGATCGAGGTACAGACCATAATTTCTCTCACACATAAACACACACACCTGATCAAGGTACAACCCATAAACACACACACACACACACACTGTCCAGTGGACTCAGGGACTTACAGACATTGGGCCTTCAACTTCCCCAGTAGTTTTGCAGATTTGTGTCATCGCCCATTAACTCAACTCTGAAAACTCGCACTTATTCCTCAATCAGTTTATTTCCTCATGCACAAGAAGAACAGTGTGGCCCGCTGCCACCAAACTGTTCTGAAGTTCAAACAAAGAGATGTCATTTTTCTACTGAATTGACTAATGGATATATATGTTGACCAACTGGCAATATTGTGTATGCTCAAATTCCAAATCCCTCGCAGGGAAATGGCTCTCCTTCCACCAACCAGGTCAAGACAACAGCATCTCAATGCGTGAAAACAGCTCTTGTTACAATGTCCTCTTCCTGCAGTGATCTTTTAACAAAATCTCTCAATGGTACAGCCCCTCAGAAAATACAGTGCTTGTCACTGACGCTCTGACACAATGCTACTCCTCTGTGCCAGACCTCTAACCGTATGCTGTTCCCTTAGAGGTCTCTCACACACACACACACACACACACACACACACACACACACACACACACACACACACACACACACACACACACACACACACACACACACACACACACACACACACACACACACACACACACTCGTGATCGACAGACAACCCTTGTCTTGTCCATACTGCACCAACTGCCACCACTGGGCTATAAACATGCAGTCCCTCATGCATGCAGTTGTAATTTAAATTGCGGTGTTTAAGCGCAGCAACTTGAAAGTTTGACTATCAGTGGCAGATTTAATGTGTGGCGGCAGGGAGTTCCAAACTGGAGTGGTCCTAGGGTACAGTGAGTAGCGGTAACAGTCCTCGTTTGTCCGGATGATCTTGTAGTTCAGGGATTGGTTTTGTCGGGTTGCTGGTCTGTTATTCTGGTTACACAAATGGTGATTAATGTTGGATGGTGTTAATGAATGAGTTTCTTTGTAAATTGCAGTAAGCCTGGCTAACGTGCGGCATCTTTTGAGGGTATCCCATTTGAGGTCGAGAAGCTTATCCGTAACACTACTGGTCTTTCTATCATCACTGGTTACAAACCTGGCAGCTCTTCTCTGGACTTTCTCAAGGTTATTGATGTCAGACAGACATACTTTACTGATCCCGAGGGAAATTGGGTTTCGTTACAGCCACACCAACCAAGAATAGTGTAGAAATATAGCAATATAATACCATAAATAATTAAATAAGTTAATTATGCCAAGTGGAAATAAGTCCAGGACCAGCCTATTGGCTCAGGGTGTCTGACATTCCGAGGGAGGAGTTGTAAAGTTTGATGGCCACAGGCAGGAATGACTTCCTATGACGCTCAATGTTACATCTCGGTAGAATGAGTCTCTGGCTGAATGTACTCCTGTGCCTAACCAGTACATAATGGAGTGGATGGGAGTCATTGTCCAAGATGGCATGCAACTTGGACAGCATCCTCTTTTCAGACACCACCGTCAGAGAGTCCAGTTCCACCCCCACAACATCACTGGCCTTACGAATGAGTTTGTTGATTCTGTTGGTGTCTGCTACCCTCAGCCTGCTGCCCCAGCACACAACAGCAAACATGATAGCACTGGCCACCACAGACCCGTAGAACATCCTCAGTATCGTCCGGCAGATGTTAAAGGACCTCAGTCTCCTCAGGAAATAGAGACGGCTCTGACCCTTCTTGTAGACAGCCTCAGTGTTCTTTGACCAGTCCAGTTTATTGTCAATTCGTATCCCCAGGTATTTGTAATCCTCCACCATGTCCACACTGACCCCTTGGAGGGAAACAGGGGTCACCGGTGCCTTAGCCCTGCTCAGGTCTACCACCAGCTCTTTAGTCTTTTTCACATTAAGCTGCAGATGATTCTGCTCGCACCATGTGACGAAGTTTCCCACCTTAGCCCTGTACTCAGCCTCATCTCCCTTGCTGATGCATCCAACTATGGCAGAGTCATCAGAAAACTTCTGAAGGTGGCAAGACTCTGTGCAGTAGTAGTCTGTGAATGGTTTGGTAGGGATCCCAAATGGCACTACAGTATTCAAGTCTTGGACAGACAAGAGTTCTTAAGCAATTTCTTTTGTGGTTTTTGAGCAGTACAAAAGTTACACCGTAAGGCCAAGGATTTTGTTGGAACTTGAAATGGTTTGGTTTGGTTGATGTGTTTTGCCCAGCTAAGTTTATCTGACAGTTCAATGCCTAAGTAGGGGTGATGTTTTACTTCCTAGAGTGTAGTGTTTCCCATGAAGTACTGATGATGGTAATTTTTTTTCTTGTGGGTCATTCTCTTAATGTAGCACTTTGAGATGCTAAATTTCATCTGCCAGGAGGACTCACGCTTGCACAGTGAGTTAATGTCTTGTTGAAGGGTACTGCAGTCATTTGGAGAATTTATGGGTCTGTACAGAATCAGGTCATCTGCAAACAGTCTAACTTCAGATGTAACACATGTTGGAAGGTCGTTTATATAGGTTAAAAAAAAGTAGTGGGCCCAAGACAGTGCCCTGTGGTACTCCCAAAAACACTGGACAGCTGGATGGGGATTGCCCATCGATTAATACCTTCTGGTGCCGTTTAGTTAGAAAGCTTTCGATCCAATCCTTGGTAGAGCCTCAGATGCCAAGATGGTCAAGTTTGGCTAACAGGCGTTGATGTGTTACAGTATCAAAAGCTTTACTAAAATCCATATGCAAAGGTCAACTTAACTCTTTGCATCCAGAATCTGGGCTAGATCATTAACGAGTCCGGCTAACTGTGTTTCACAAGACTGTCTGCTCCTAAATCCATGCTGTCTGTTGAAGAGATGAGAATCTCTCCAGATGACCCATGATATTGCTGTGAATAATGTGTTCCAGCTGCTTGCTTACAATACAATTAAGTGACACAGGATGGTCATTAGATGATAAAGACCTGTCCCCTTTCTTGTAGATTGGTATGACATTGGCAATGAGCCAGTCTTTAGGCAAGGTTCCATTAGACAAAGACTTTTGATAGATTTTTTGGAGTATTGAAGCGGCCCTAGCGGCACATTTTTTGAGAATACGTGCTGGCACATTATCAGGTCATGTGGCTTTGTGGGCCTGGAGGTTTATCAATAATTTTTCAACACCTGCGGTGGTATTCAGCATATCTGGAACACTACTATGTCCTAAGTCCGGTACTGATGAGATATCTTCCCTTGTGAAAACAGAGTAAAACTGTTGGTTGAATACTTCTGCTTTCTCCTTTGCACTGGAAACAATCCTTCCCATAGATGATAATGGAGAGACACCAAATACTTCCCAACATATAGCTTTCACGTACTTCCAGAAAGGTTTGGTATTTTCACTCTGGAAACTTATACCAATATCATGCACATAATCACGGTGAAGTTTTCTCATCCACCTGTCAACCTTTCTCTGAAAGAATTTAAACTCATCCCATCAAGTAGAAAAATCACCTGTCTTTCTGGCACGATTATACAGCTTACGTTTCTTCCTAATATTCCTCTTAAGCGAAGCATTAACCCACGGTAAGCTTGGTTTGGAAGAGCTCATTTTGTGAGGAATGTTGGCATCCATAGATTTCTGTATTGTGCTAATAAATTTAGTCTGTAAGCTGTCAATATCAGAGTTCACAATGACATAATCAGTATGCTGACTGTTGAGGGTGCTGAGGTCCTCAGATGTTTTGGTAGTTGGTTTTGGCATAAATGAACATTTTACGCTTTGGTTTTTTAAAAACTATTTTTGGTTTAATTGAGGCATCCACAATAACAAAATCATGGTCACTAATCCCTCGTTTGACTTCTATTTTACTAACAAAAGCTGGGTTGCTTGTGAAACACAGATCAAGTAGACTCTGGTCTCTTGTAGGCTCAGTAACGACTTGAAGATTATGATCAAGTGCTCCTTCAATCATCACCTTACTTGGACCAGGGTATCTTCCACAAGGCAACAAGATATTGGAATTCCAATTAACATCTGGCATGTTGAAATCCCCTAATAACCAGATGGAGGCATGCTTAGGCATTTTCCCAAAATTACACACACCCCTGATCGAGGTATAGCCCATAATTTCTCACACACACGATCGTGGTACAGCCAATAATCTCACTCACACACACACTGATCGAAATACAACCCATTATCACTCACACACACCTGATCGAGGTACAGCCATAATGTCATGTCACACACACCTGATCAGAGTACAGTCCATAATCACACACACACATATACCTGATCGCCGTACAGCCGATAATCAATAACTCACAAACATGATGTACAGCCCAAACACGCACATGATCGCGGTTCGGCCGGAAATCACGCATATAAACACACTCAGACCTGATCCAGGTACAGCCCAATCTCTCTCTCTCAAACACACACACACAGAGTGCAACACAGAGCTGTACAAGGGCAGCTCACAATCATGCGCACACACACACACACCTGATCCAGGTACAGCCGAACCCGCCGCCGTAGTCGGTCGCGGTCTCCGCGCTGTTTCTGGCTCATTGTTCCCGCTTCACCGCCACTTCCGGTCGCCGCCTTTCCGCAACCTAATCCTTTCCCCCCGGAGCGCAACTGTCCGGACAGAAAGTCCTACCCTACAGAAAGCCCCCAGACTCAGAGCGGCGGCGGAGCGCCGCGGGGTCCCGTGCATGGGCGTGGTCTCCGAGTGGTTGGGGAGACAGTAAGGGAGGGAGAGAGAGCCCGGGCCTCTGCTGGTTACCGGGGCAACGCCTCTGCCGCGTCAGTTAGAGCGGACTTGTTTGAAATCATTTTATTATTGGAACATGTATCAAGGTACGGTGTAAAACTTGTATGCCATCCATAAAGATCGATCATTACTACATTGAGGTAGTAAGACAATAACATAATAAAGTGTTACAGCGACAGAGAAAGTGCAGTGCAGGTGGACAATAAAGTGCGAGGTCATAATGAGGTAGATTATAAGATCAAAAGACTGTTATATCGTAGTTCAAGAGTCTGATAACGGTGGGATAGAAGCTATCTTTGTGCCTCGTATGTGTTTGCAGGCCTTTTAAAAAAATCTGCCCGGCGAAAGAGGGGAGAAGATAGAATGACTGGGTTGGGTGGGCTCTTTAATTTGCTGTCTGCTTTACTGATGCACCATGGAGTCTGAACAAGTAGGCTGGTTTCAGTGATGTGCTGAGCTCTATACACAACTCTTGTGGTCATAGACTGACCAGTTGTCACACCAAGCTGTGATACAGCCAAATAGGATATTTTCTGTGGTGCATCAATAAAAGCTGGTAAGGATGCTAAGTGCCAAAGACAAGCCAGTTTTGTTTAGTGTTCTGAGGAAGCTGAGGCGTTGTATCAGAATAGTGAGCTTTCTTTCTTGATGTCTGCACGGTTGGACCAGGACAAGCTATTGGTGTTCACTCCAAGGATTTGGAAGCTGTCAATCCTCTCAACCTCAACACAGTTAATGCAGACAGGAGAACCAGAATCAGGTTTATTATCACTGGCATGTGTCATGAAATTTGTTAACTTAGCAGCAGCAGTTCAATAGATAATATAGAAGAAAATAAACACAATGATAATAAAAACACAAGTGTATCAGTTTCAGTATATGTATATCGAATAGATTTGAAAATCATGTAAAATACAGAAATAATACATTATATGAGGTAGTGTTCAAGGGTTCAATGTTCATTTTGAAATCGGATGACAGCAGGGAAGAAGCTGTTCCTGAATCGCTGAATGTGTGCCTTCAGACTTCTGTACCTCCTCCCTGATGGTAACAGTGTGTGTTGCACCACCCCTCCCCCTTACTGAAGGCAAGGACCAGCTCTTTTGTTTATTTTCAATGAGGGAAATGTTGTTGTCATGACCCATGTTAATAAGTTCTCCATTTCCTTCCTGGCTCTGACTGATCGCTATTTCAGATGTGGCCCACTACAGTGATAACACCTGCAAGCTTGTAGACGGAGCTGAAGCAGAATCTGGCCATGCATATGTGATTGTACAGGGAGCAGACTTAGAGGAGTACACAGCATCAGTGACCAGCTACATCAGCAAGTGCATTGATGATGTTACTCTGTCCAAGACCATCACTATACGCGCTAACCAGAAGCCATGGATGACCGCAGAGGTGCGTGGGCTACTGAGAACCCACGACTCCGCCTTCAGAGCAGGCGACAAGGCAGCTCTAACAACAGCGAGGGCCAAACTGTCCCGGGCCATCAGAGAGGCAAAGCGTGCACACGCCCAGCGAAACCACAGTTACTTCCAGGACAGCGGCGACACGCGGCGCATGTGAAAGGGCATCCAGGACATCACCAACTATAGGACAACATCACCTGACTGTATGGGGGATGCCTTCCCTCCGAGATACGCTGAATAACTTCTACGCCTGTTTTGAGGTGGAAAATGATGTGGCGGCGAGGAAGTCCACCTCTCCTACAAATGACCAGCTGCTGTGTGGCACCGTGGCCAACGTGAGAAGAACCCTGTGCAGGGTCAACCCATGGAAGGCTGCTGGACCAGACAACATCCCTGGTAGAGTGCTCAGAGGATGTGCAGACCAGCTAGCAGATGTTCTCACTGACATTTTCAACATCTCCCTGAGCAGCACCACCGTTTCAACGTGTTTCAAGGCCGTCACCATCACCCCCGTGCCGAAGAAGTCTTCAGTGTCCTGTCTAAATGACTACCGTCCTGTTGCACTCACATCCATCATCATGAAGTGCTTCGAGAGGCTCGTCATGAGGTATATCAAGACCCTGCTGCCCCCTTCTCTGGACCCCCTACAATTTGCGTACCGTCCCAACTGCTCAACAGATGACACCATTGCCATCACCCTCCACCTGGCCCTAACCCACCTGGACAAAAAAGACACATATGTTCGGATGCTGTTCATAGACTTCAGTTCAGCATTCAACACAATCATCCCTCAGAAACTGATTGGAAAGCTGAGCCTACAGGGCCTGAACACATCCCTCTGCAACTGGATCCTAGACTTCCTGACTGGGAGACCTCAGTCAGTCCGGATCGGGAGCAGCATCTCCAACACCATCACACTGAGCATGGGGGCCCCCCAGGGCTGCGTGCTCAGTCCACTGCTGTTCGCTGTGCTGACCCACGACCATGCTCCAACACACAGCTCGAACCATATCATCAAGTTCACTGATGACACAATCGTGGTGGGTCTCATCAGCAAGAACGACAAGTCAGCTTACAGAGAGGAGGTGCAGTGGTTAACAGACTGGTGCAGGGCCAACAACCTGTCTCTGAATGTGAACAAAACAAAAGAGATGGTTGTTGACTTCAGGAGAGCACAGAGTGACCACTCCCCGCTGAACATTGATGGCTCCTCGGTACAGATCGTTAAGAGCATCAAATTTCTTGGTGTTGGTGAATCTCACCTGGTCCCTCAACACCAGCTCCATAGCAAATAAAGCCCAGCAGTGTCTCAAATTTCTGCGAAGGCTCAGGAAAGTCCATCTCCCACCCCCCATCCTCATCACATTCTACAGGGGTTGTATTGAGAGCATCTTGAGCAGCTGCATCACTGCCTGGTTCGGAAATTGCACCATCTGGGATCGCAAGACCCTGTAGCGGATAGTGAGGTCAGCTGAGAAGATCATCGGGGTCTCTCTTCCCACCATTACGGACATTTACACTACACGCTGCATCCGCAAAGGAAACAGCATTATGAAGGATCCCACGTACCCCTCATACAATCTCTTCTCCCTCCTGCCGTCTGGGAAAAGGCTCCGAAGCATTCAGGCTCTCACGACCAGACTATGTAACAGTTTCTTCCCCCAAGCTATCAGACTCCTCAATACCCAGAGCCTGGACTGACACCTTACTGCCCTATTGTCCTGTTTATTATTTATTGTAATGCCTGCACTGTTTTGTGCACTTTATGCAATCCTGGGTAGTTCTGTAGTCTAGTGTGGTTGTTGTGTGTTTTTTTTCTCTGTGTTGTTTTTTACATAGTTTAGTCTAGTTATTGTACTGTGTAATGTAACACCATGGTCCTGAAAAACGTTGTCTCATTTTTACTGTGTTCTGTACCAGCAGTTGTGGTCGAAATGACAATAAAAGTGACTTGACTTGACTTGAGCAGAGTAAGGTGCAATCAGCTTAAAGGGTAAGATCAGGGGTGTAAGGGATAAGGTTTAAAATTTGGGTAAAGTCAGATGTAAGGTGTGGAATAAGGTCATGAGTAAGATGTGAGCTAGATTGAATAAGCATGGGGTAAAGTCAGGAGTAACGTCAGGGTGTGTGGGGTAAAGTGTAAGGTCAGCTATAAGGTCAGGTGTAAAGTGTGGGTTAGGTCAAGAGTTATGGTAGGATAGGGACAAGATGGTGCCAGTAAGTGGTGACTATTTGTGTGCAGCTCAGATGGAAATAATCAAATATTCTTGTATAGGAATGAGCAAGTACACCATTTTAAGAGGTTTCGCAAATCTATCGACCATCAAAATCAGCAGCTGGCAGACTTCTGAGTGCAGTTCTCCATGAAGAAAACAGAAGTGTAGAAAGTAGAGGCCCCTCCAACTCTTCCGGTAAGATAGAGGAGCGCTGGATGCAGGAGCCTCTCCGGGGCCAAATAAAGGTGATCTGGACTTTTTTACGAATGCAACACAATGCCTCAGGTACTGCCGATCTACCCTGTCAGCGAGATGCTCATTGCCAGGGGGTCTGGATCTGGTATGGACCGTGTTGCTCATTGCCAGGGGGTCTGGATCTGATATGGACCATGTTGCTCATTGCCAGGGGGTCTGGATCTGATATGGACCGTGTTGCTCATTGCCAGGGGGTCTGGATCTGGTATGGACCGTGTTGCTCATTGCCAGGGGGTCTGGATCTGGTATGGACCGTGTTGCTCATTGCCAGGGGGTCTGGATCTGGTATGGACCGTGTTGCTCATTGCCAGGGGGTCTGGATCTGGTATGGACCGTGTTGCTCATTGCCAGGGGGTCTGGATCTGGTATGGACCGTGTTGCTCATTGCCAGTGGGTCTGGATGTGATATGGACCGTGTTGATCATTGCCAGGGGGTCTGGATCTGATATGGACCGTGTTGCTCATTGCCAGGGGGTCTGGATCTGGTATGGACCGTGTTGCTCATTGCCAGGGGGTCTGGATCTGGTATGGACCGTGTTGCTCATTGCCAGGGGGTCTGGATCTGGTATGGACCGTGTTGCTCATTGCCAGGGGGTCTGGATCTGGTATGGACCGTGTTGCTCATTGCCAGGGGGTCTGGATCTGGTATGGACCGTGTTGCTCATTGCCAGGGGGTCTGGATCTGATATGGACCGTGTTGCTCATTGCCAGGGGGTCTGGATCTGGTATGGACCGTGTTGCTCATTGCCAGGGGGTCTGGATCTGGTATGGACCGTGTTGCTCATTGCCAGTGGGTCTGGATGTGATATGGACCGTGTTGATCATTGCCAGGGGGTCTGGATCTGATATGGACCGTGTTGCTCATTGCCAGGGGGTCTGGATCTCGTATGGACCGTGTTGCTCATTGCCAGGGGGTCTGGATCTGGTATGGACCGTGTTGCTCATTGCCAGGGGGTCTGGATCTGATATGGACCGTGTTGCTCATTGCCGCGGGGTCTGGATCTGATATGAACCGTGTTGCTCATTGCCGGGGGCTCTGGATCTGGTATGGACCGTGTTGCTCATTACCAGGGGGTCTGGATCTGGTATGGACCGTGTTGCTCATTGCCAGGGGGTGTGGATCTGATATGGACCGTGTTGCTCATTGCCAGGGGATCTGGATCTGATATGGACCGTGTTGCTCATTGCCAGGGAGTGTGGATCTGATATGGACCGTGTTGCTCATTGCCAGGGGGTCTGGATCTGATATGGACTGTGTTGCTCATTGCCAGGGGGTCTGGATCTGGTATGCACCGTGTTGCTCATTGCCAGGGGGTCTGGATCTGGTATGGACCGTGTTGCTCATTGCCAGGGGGTCTGGATCTGGTATGGACCGTGTTGCTCATTGCCAGGGGGTCTGGATCTGGTATGGACCGTGTTGCTCATTGCCAGGGGGTCTGGATCTGGTATGGACCGTGTTGCTCATTGCCAGGGGGTCTGGATCTGATATGGACCGTGTTGCTCATTGCCAGAGGGTCTGGATCTGATATGGACCGTGTTGCTCATTGCCAGGGTGTCTGGATCTGATATGGACCGTGTTGCTCATTGCCAGGTGTCTGGATCTGGTATGGACCGTGTTGCTCATTGCCAGGGGGTCTGGATCTGATATGGACCATGTTGCTCATTGCCAGAGGGTCTGGATCTGGTATGGACCGTGTTGTTCATTGCCAGGGGGTCTGGATCTGATATGGACCGTGTTGCTCTTTGCCAGGGGGTCTGGATCTGATATGGACCGTGTTGCTCATTGCCAGGGGGTCTGGATCTGGTATGGACCGTGTTGCTCATTGCCAGGGGGTCTGGATCTGGTATGGACCGTGTTGCTCATTGCCAGGGGGTCTGGATCTGGTATGGACCGTGTTGCTCATTGCCAGGGGGTCTGGATCTGATATGGACCGTGTTGCTCATTGCCAGGGGGTCTGGATCTGGTATGGACCGTGTTGCTCATTGCCAGGGGGTCTGGATCTGGTATGGACCGTGTTGCTCATTGCCAGGGGGTCTGGATCTGGTATGGACCGTGTTGCTCATTGCCAGGGGGTCTGGATCTGATATGGACACTGTTGCTCATTGCCTGGGGGTCTGGATCTGGTATGGACCGTGTTGCTCATTGCCAGGGGGTCTGGATCTGATATGGACCGTGTTGCTCATTGCCAGGGGGTCTGGATCTGATATGGACACTGTTGCTCATTGCCTGGGGGTCTGGATCTGGTATGGACCGTGTTGCTCATTGCCAGGGGGTCTGGATCTGATATGGACCGTGTTGCTCATTGCCAGGGTGTCTGGATCTGATATGTACCGTGTTGCTCATTGCCAGGGGGTCTGGATCTGATATGGACCGTGTTGCTCATTGCCAGGGGGTCTGGATCTGATATGGACCGTGTTGCTCATTGCCAGGGGGTCTGGATCTGATTTGGACCGTGTTGCTCATTGCCAGGGGGTCTGGATCTGATATGGACCGTGTTGCTCATTGCCTGGGGGTCTGGATCTGGTATGGACCGTGTTGCTCATTGCCAGGGGGTCTGGATCTGGTATGGACCATGTTGCTCATTGCCAGAGGGTCTGGATCTGGTATGGACCATGTTGTTCATTGCCAGGGGGTCTGGATCTGGTACGGACACTGTTGCTCATTGCCAGGGGATCTGGATCTGATATGGACCATGTTGCTCATTGCCAGAGGGTCTGGATCTGGTATGGACCGTGTTGTTCATTGCCAGGGGGTCTGGATCTGATATGGACCGTGTTGCTCTTTGCCAGGGGGTCTGGATCTGATATGGACCGTGTTGCTCATTGCCAGGGGGTCTGGATCTGGTATGGACCGTGTTGCTCATTGCCAGGGGGTCTGGATCTGGTATGGACCGTGTTGCTCATTGCCAGGGGGTCTGGATCTGGTATGGACCGTGTTGCTCATTGCCAGGGGGTCTGGATCTGATATGGACCGTGTTGCTCATTGCCAGGGGGTCTGGATCTGGTATGGACCGTGTTGCTCATTGCCAGGGGGTCTGGATCTGGTATGGACCGTGTTGCTCATTGCCAGTGGGTCTGGATGTGATATGGACCGTGTTGATCATTGCCAGGGGGTCTGGATCTGATATGGACCGTGTTGCTCATTGCCAGGGGGTCTGGATCTCGTATGGACCGTGTTGCTCATTGCCAGGGGGTCTGGATCTGGTATGGACCGTGTTGCTCATTGCCAGGGGGTCTGGATCTGATATGGACCGTGTTGCTCATTGCCGCGGGGTCTGGATCTGATATGGACCGTGTTGCTCATTGCCGGGGGCTCTGGATCTGGTATGGACCGTGTTGCTCATTACCAGGGGGTCTGGATCTGGTATGGACCGTGTTGCTCATTGCCAGGGGGTGTGGATCTGATATGGACCGTGTTGCTCATTGCCAGGGGATCTGGATCTGATATGGACCGTGTTGCTCATTGCCAGGGAGTGTGGATCTGATATGGACCGTGTTGCTCATTGCCAGGGGGTCTGGATCTGATATGGACCGTGTTGCTCATTGCCAGGGGGTCTGGATCTGGTATGGACCGTGTTGCTCATTGCCAGGGGGTCTGGATCTGATATGGACCGTGTTGCTCATTGCCAGGTGTCTGGATCTGATATGGACCGTGTTGCTCATTGCCAGGGGGTCTGGATCTGGTATGGACCGTGTTGCTCATTGCCAGGTGTCTGGATCTGATATGGACCGTGTTGCTCATTGCCGCGGGGTCTGGATCTGATATGTACCGTGTTGCTCATTGCCAGGGGGTCTGGATCTGATATGGACCGTGTTGCTCATTGCCAGGGGGTCTGGATCTGATATGGACCGTGTTGCTCATTGCCAGGGGGTCTGGATCTGATATGGACTGTGTTGCTCATTGCCTGGGGGTCTGGATCTGGTATGGACCGTGTTGCTCATTGCCAGGGGGTCTGGATCTGATATGGACCGTGTTGCTCATTGCCAGGGGTCTGGATCTGGTATGGACCGTGTTGCTCATTGCCAGGGGGTCTGGATCTGATATGGACACTGTTGCTCATTGCCTGGGGGTCTGGATCTGGTATGGACCGTGTTGCTCATTGCCAGGGGGTCTGGATCTGATATGGACCGTGTTGCTCATTGCCAGGGGGTCTGGATCTGATATGGACACTGTTGCTCATTGCCTGGGGGTCTGGATCTGGTATGGACCGTGTTGCTCATTGCCAGGGGGTCTGGATCTGATATGGACCGTGTTGCTCATTGCCAGGGTGTCTGGATCTGATATGTACCGTGTTGCTCATTGCCAGGGGGTCTGGATCTGATATGGACCGTGTTGCTCATTGCCAGGGGGTCTGGATCTGATATGGACCGTGTTGCTCATTGCCAGGGGGTCTGGATCTGATTTGGACCGTGTTGCTCATTGCCAGGGGGTCTGGATCTGATATGGACCGTGTTGCTCATTGCCTGGGGGTCTGGATCTGGTATGGACCGTGTTGCTCATTGCCAGGGGGTCTGGATCTGGTATGGACCATGTTGCTCATTGCCAGAGGGTCTGGATCTGGTATGGACCATGTTGTTCATTGCCAGGGGGTCTGGATCTGGTACGGACACTGTTGCTCATTGCCAGGGGATCTGGATCTGATATGGACCATGTTGCTCATTGCCAGAGGGTCTGGATCTGGTATGGACCGTGTTGTTCATTGCCAGGGGGTCTGGATCTGATATGGACCGTGTTGCTCTTTGCCAGGGGGTCTGGATCTGATATGGACCGTGTTGCTCATTGCCAGGGGGTCTGGATCTGGTATGGACCGTGTTGCTCATTGCCAGGGGGTCTGGATCTGGTATGGACCGTGTTGCTCATTGCCAGGGGGTCTGGATCTGGTATGGACCGTGTTGCTCATTGCCAGGGGGTCTGGATCTGATATGGACCGTGTTGCTCATTGCCAGGGGGTCTGGATCTGGTATGGACCGTGTTGCTCATTGCCAGGGGGTCTGGATCTGGTATGGACCGTGTTGCTCATTGCCAGTGGGTCTGGATGTGATATGGACCGTGTTGATCATTGCCAGGGGGTCTGGATCTGATATGGACCGTGTTGCTCATTGCCAGGGGGTCTGGATCTCGTATGGACCGTGTTGCTCATTGCCAGGGGGTCTGGATCTGGTATGGACCGTGTTGCTCATTGCCAGGGGGTCTGGATCTGATATGGACCGTGTTGCTCATTGCCGCGGGGTCTGGATCTGATATGGACCGTGTTGCTCATTGCCGGGGGCTCTGGATCTGGTATGGACCGTGTTGCTCATTACCAGGGGGTCTGGATCTGGTATGGACCGTGTTGCTCATTGCCAGGGGGTGTGGATCTGATATGGACCGTGTTGCTCATTGCCAGGGGATCTGGATCTGATATGGACCGTGTTGCTCATTGCCAGGGAGTGTGGATCTGATATGGACCGTGTTGCTCATTGCCAGGGGGTCTGGATCTGATATGGACCGTGTTGCTCATTGCCAGGGGGTCTGGATCTGGTATGGACCGTGTTGCTCATTGCCAGGGGGTCTGGATCTGATATGGACCGTGTTGCTCATTGCCAGGTGTCTGGATCTGATATGGACCGTGTTGCTCATTGCCAGGGGGTCTGGATCTGGTATGGACCGTGTTGCTCATTGCCAGGTGTCTGGATCTGATATGGACCGTGTTGCTCATTGCCGCGGGGTCTGGATCTGATATGTACCGTGTTGCTCATTGCCAGGGGGTCTGGATCTGATATGGACCGTGTTGCTCATTGCCAGGGGGTCTGGATCTGATATGGACCGTGTTGCTCATTGCCAGGGGGTCTGGATCTGATATGGACTGTGTTGCTCATTGCCTGGGGGTCTGGATCTGGTATGGACCGTGTTGCTCATTGCCAGGGGGTCTGGATCTGATATGGACCGTGTTGCTCATTGCCAGGGGTCTGGATCTGGTATGGACCGTGTTGCTCATTGCCAGGGGGTCTGGATCTGATATGGACACTGTTGCTCATTGCCTGGGGGTCTGGATCTGGTATGGACCGTGTTGCTCATTGCCAGGGGGTCTGGATCTGATATGGACCGTGTTGCTCATTGCCAGGGGGTCTGGATCTGATATGGACACTGTTGCTCATTGCCTGGGGGTCTGGATCTGGTATGGACCGTGTTGCTCATTGCCAGGGGGTCTGGATCTGATATGGACCGTGTTGCTCATTGCCAGGGTGTCTGGATCTGATATGTACCGTGTTGCTCATTGCCAGGGGGTCTGGATCTGATATGGACCGTGTTGCTCATTGCCAGGGGGTCTGGATCTGATATGGACCGTGTTGCTCATTGCCAGGGGGTCTGGATCTGATTTGGACCGTGTTGCTCATTGCCAGGGGGTCTGGATCTGATATGGACCGTGTTGCTCATTGCCTGGGGGTCTGGATCTGGTATGGACCGTGTTGCTCATTGCCAGGGGGTCTGGATCTGATATGGACACTGTTGCTCATTGCCAGGGGGTCTGGATCTGGTATGGACCGTGTTGCTCATTGCCAGGGGTTCTGGATCTGGTCTGGACCATGTTGCTCATTGCCAGGGGGTCTGGATCTGATATGGACCGTGTTGCTCATTGCCAGGGGGTCTGGATCTGGTATGGACCATGTTGCTCATTGCCAGAGGGTCTGGATCTGGTATGGACCATGTTGTTCATTGCCAGGGGGTCTGGATCTGGTACGGACACTGTTGCTCATTGCCAGGGGATCTGGATCTGATATGGACCATGTTGCTCATTGCCAGAGGGTCTGGATCTGGTATGGACCGTGTTGTTCATTGCCAGGGGGTCTGGATCTGATATGGACCGTGTTGCTCTTTGCCAGGGGGTCTGGATCTGATATGGACCGTGTTGCTCATTGCCAGGGGGTCTGGATCTGGTATGGACCGTGTTGCTCATTGCCAGGGGGTCTGGATCTGGTATGGACCGTGTTGCTCATTGCCAGGGGGTCTGGATCTGGTATGGACCGTGTTGCTCATTGCCAGGGGGTCTGGATCTGATATGGACCGTGTTGCTCATTGCCAGGGGGTCTGGATCTGGTATGGACCGTGTTGCTCATTGCCAGGGGGTCTGGATCTGGTATGGACCGTGTTGCTCATTGCCAGTGGGTCTGGATGTGATATGGACCGTGTTGATCATTGCCAGGGGGTCTGGATCTGATATGGACCGTGTTGCTCATTGCCAGGGGGTCTGGATCTCGTATGGACCGTGTTGCTCATTGCCAGGGGGTCTGGATCTGGTATGGACCGTGTTGCTCATTGCCAGGGGGTCTGGATCTGATATGGACCGTGTTGCTCATTGCCGCGGGGTCTGGATCTGATATGGACCGTGTTGCTCATTGCCGGGGGCTCTGGATCTGGTATGGACCGTGTTGCTCATTACCAGGGGGTCTGGATCTGGTATGGACCGTGTTGCTCATTGCCAGGGGGTGTGGATCTGATATGGACCGTGTTGCTCATTGCCAGGGGATCTGGATCTGATATGGACCGTGTTGCTCATTGCCAGGGAGTGTGGATCTGATATGGACCGTGTTGCTCATTGCCAGGGGGTCTGGATCTGATATGGACCGTGTTGCTCATTGCCAGGGGGTCTGGATCTGGTATGCACCGTGTTGCTCATTGCCAGGGGGTCTGGATCTGGTATGGACCGTGTTGCTCATTGCCAGGGGGTCTGGATCTGGTATGGACCGTGTTGCTCATTGCCAGGGGGTCTGGATCTGGTATGGACCGTGTTGCTCATTGCCAGGGGGTCTGGATCTGGTATGGACCGTGTTGCTCATTGCCAGGGTGTCTGGATCTGATATGGACCGTGTTGCTCATTGCCAGAGGGTCTGGATCTGATATGGACCGTGTTGCTCATTGCCAGGGTGTCTGGATCTGATATGGACCGTGTTGCTCATTGCCAGGTGTCTGGATCTGTTATGGACCGTGTTGCTCATTGCCAGGGGGTCTGGATCTGATATGGACACTGTTGCTCATTGCCAGGGGGTCTGGATCTGGTATGGACCGTGTTGCTCATTGCCAGGTGTCTGGATCTGATATGGACTGTGTTGCTCATTGCCTGGGGGTCTGGATCTGGTATGGACCGTGTTGCTCATTGCCAGGGGGTCTGGATCTGATATGGACCGTGTTGCTCATTGCCAGGTGTCTGGATCTGATATGGACCGTGTTGCTCATTGCCAGGGGGTCTGGATCTGGTATGGACCGTGTTGCTCATTGCCAGGTGTCTGGATCTGATATGGACCGTGTTGCTCATTGCCGCGGGGTCTGGATCTGATATGTACCGTGTTGCTCATTGCCAGGGGGTCTGGATCTGATATGGACCGTGTTGCTCATTGCCAGGGGGTCTGGATCTGATATGGACCGTGTTGCTCATTGCCAGGGGGTCTGGATCTGATATGGACTGTGTTGCTCATTGCCTGGGGGTCTGGATCTGGTATGGACCGTGTTGCTCATTGCCAGGGGGTCTGGATCTGATATGGACCGTGTTGCTCATTGCCAGGGGTCTGGATCTGGTATGGACCGTGTTGCTCATTGCCAGGGGGTCTGGATCTGATATGGACACTGTTGCTCATTGCCTGGGGGTCTGGATCTGGTATGGACCGTGTTGCTCATTGCCAGGGGGTCTGGATCTGATATGGACCGTGTTGCTCATTGCCAGGGGGTCTGGATCTGATATGGACACTGTTGCTCATTGCCTGGGGGTCTGGATCTGGTATGGACCGTGTTGCTCATTGCCAGGGGGTCTGGATCTGATATGGACCGTGTTGCTCATTGCCAGGGTGTCTGGATCTGATATGTACCGTGTTGCTCATTGCCAGGGGGTCTGGATCTGATATGGACCGTGTTGCTCATTGCCAGGGGGTCTGGATCTGATATGGACCGTGTTGCTCATTGCCAGGGGGTCTGGATCTGATTTGGACCGTGTTGCTCATTGCCAGGGGGTCTGGATCTGATATGGACCGTGTTGCTCATTGCCTGGGGGTCTGGATCTGGTATGGACCGTGTTGCTCATTGCCAGGGGGTCTGGATCTGATATGGACACTGTTGCTCATTGCCAGGGGGTCTGGATCTGGTATGGACCGTGTTGCTCATTGCCAGGGGTTCTGGATCTGGTCTGGACCATGTTGCTCATTGCCAGGGGGTCTGGATCTGATATGGACCGTGTTGCTCATTGCCAGGGGGTCTGGATCTGGTATGGACCATGTTGCTCATTGCCAGAGGGTCTGGATCTGGTATGGACCATGTTGTTCATTGCCAGGGGGTCTGGATCTGGTACGGACACTGTTGCTCATTGCCAGGGGATCTGGATCTGATATGGACCATGTTGCTCATTGCCAGAGGGTCTGGATCTGGTATGGACCGTGTTGTTCATTGCCAGGGGGTCTGGATCTGATATGGACCGTGTTGCTCTTTGCCAGGGGGTCTGGATCTGATATGGACCATGTTGCTCATTGCCGGGGGCTCTGGATCTGGTATGGACCGTGTTGCTCATTGCCAGGGGGTCTGGATCTGATATGTACCGTGTTGCTCATTGCCAGGGGGTCTGGATCTGATATGGACCGTGTTGCTCATTGCCAGGGTGTCTGGAGCTGATATGAACCGTGTTGCTCATTGCCAGGGGGTCTGGATCTGATATGGACCGTGTTGCTCATTGCCAGGGAGTCTGGATCTGATATGGACCGTGTTGCTCATTGCCAGGGGGTCTGGATCTGATATGGACCGTGTTGCTCATTGCCAGGGGGTCTGGAGCTGATATGGACCGTGTTGCTCATTGCCAGGGGGTCTGGATCTGATATGGACCGTGTTGCTCATTGCCGCGGGGTCTGGATCTGGTATGGACCGTGTTGCTCATTGCCAGGGGGTCTGGATCTGGTATGGACCGTGTTGCTCATTGCCAGGGGGTCTGGATCTGATATGGACCGTGTTGCTCATTGCCAGGGGGTCTGGATCTGGTATGGACCGTGTTGCTCATTGCCAGGGGGTCTGGATCTGGTATGGACCGTGTTGCTCATTGCCAGGGGGTCTGGATCTGGTATGGACCGTGTTGCTCATTGCCAGGGGGTCTGGATCTGGTATGGACCGTGTTGCTCATTGCCAGGGGGTCTGGATCTGGTATGGACCGTGTTGCTCATTGCCAGGGTGTCTGGATCTGGTATGGACCGTGTTGCTCATTGCCAGGGGTCTGGATCTGATATGTACCGTGTTGCTCATTGCCAGGGGGTCTGGATCTGATATGGACCGTGTTGCTCATTGCCAGGGTGTCTGGATCTGGTATGGACCGTGTTGCTCATTGCCAGGGGGTCTGGATCTGATATGGACCGTGTTGCTCATTGCCGCGGGGTCTGGATCTGGTATGGACCGTGTTGCTCATTGCCGCGGGGTCTGGATCTGATATGGACCGTGTTGCTCATTGCCGCGGGGTCTGGATCTGATATGGACCATGTTGCTCATTGCCAGGGGGTCTGGATCTGATATGGACCGTATTGCTCATTGCCGCGGGGTCTGGATCTGGTATGGACACTGTTGATCATTGCCAGGGTGTCTGGATCTGGTATGGACCGTGTTGCTCATTGCCAGGGGGTCTGGATCTGATATGGACACTGTTGCTCATTGCCAGGGGGTCTGGATCTGGTATGGACCGTGTTGCTCATTGCCAGGTGTCTGGATCTGATATGGACCGTGTTGCTCATTGCCTGGGGGTCTGGATCTGGTATGGACCGTGTTGCTCATTGCCAGGGGGTCTGGATCTGATATGGACCGTGTTGCTCATTGCCGCGGGGTCTGGATCTGGTATGGACCGTGTTGCTCATTGCCGCGGGGTCTGGATCTGATATGGACCGTGTTGCTCATTGCCGCGGGGTCTGGATCTGATATGGACCGTGTTGCTCATTGCCGCGGGGTCTGGATCTGGTATGGACACTGTTGATCATTGCCAGGGGATCTGGATCTGGTATGGACCGTGTTGCTCATTGCCAGGGTGTCTGGATCTGGTATGAACCGTGTTGCTCATTGCCAGGGGGTCTGGATCTGATATGGACCGTGTTATTCATTGCCAGGGGGTCTGGATCTGATATGGACCATGTTGCTCATTGCCAGGGTGTCTGGATCTGGTATGGACACTGTTGCTCATTGCCAGGGTGTCTGGATCTGGTATGGACACTGTTGCTCATTGCCAGGGGGTCTGGATCTGATATGGACAGTGTTGCTGATTGCCAGGTGTCTGGATCTGATATGGACCGTGTTGCTCATTGCCAGGGTGTCTGGATCTGGTATGGACACTGTTGCTCATTGCCAGGGTGTCTGGATCTGATATGGACCGTGTTGCTCATTGCCAGGGGGTCTGGATCTGATTTGGACCGTGTTGCTCATTGCCAGGGGGTCTGGATCTGATATGGACCGTGTTGCTCATTGCCAGGGGGTCTGGATCTGATATGGACCGTGTTGCTCATTGCCAGGGGGTCTGGATCTGGTATGGACACTGTTGCTCATTGCCAGGGGGTCTGGATCTGATATGGACCATGTTGCTCATTGCCAGAGGGTCTGGATCTGATATGGACCATGTTGCTCATTGCCAGGGGGTCTGGATCTGATATGGACCATGTTGCTCATTGCCAGGGGGTCTGGATCTGATATGTACCGTGTTGCTCATTGCCAGGTGTCTGGATCTGGTATGGACCGTGTTGCTCATTGCCAGGGGGTCTGGATCTGATATGGACACTGTTGCTCATTGCCTGGGGGTCTGGATCTGGTATGGACCGTGTTGCTCATTGCCAGGGGGTCTGGATCTGATATGGACCGTGTTGCTCATTGCCAGGGGGTCTGGATCTGATATGGACACTGTTGCTCATTGCCTGGGGGTCTGGATCTGGTATGGACCGTGTTGCTCATTGCCAGGGGGTCTGGATCTGATATGGACCGTGTTGCTCATTGCCAGGGTGTCTGGATCTGATATGTACCGTGTTGCTCATTGCCAGGGGGTCTGGATCTGATATGGACCGTGTTGCTCATTGCCAGGGGGTCTGGATCTGATATGGACCGTGTTGCTCATTGCCAGGGGGTCTGGATCTGATTTGGACCGTGTTGCTCATTGCCAGGGGGTCTGGATCTGATATGGACCGTGTTGCTCATTGCCTGGGGGTCTGGATCTGGTATGGACCGTGTTGCTCATTGCCAGGGGGTCTGGATCTGGTATGGACCATGTTGCTCATTGCCAGAGGGTCTGGATCTGGTATGGACCATGTTGTTCATTGCCAGGGGGTCTGGATCTGGTACGGACACTGTTGCTCATTGCCAGGGGATCTGGATCTGATATGGACCATGTTGCTCATTGCCAGAGGGTCTGGATCTGGTATGGACCGTGTTGTTCATTGCCAGGGGGTCTGGATCTGATATGGACCGTGTTGCTCTTTGCCAGGGGGTCTGGATCTGATATGGACCGTGTTGCTCATTGCCAGGGGGTCTGGATCTGGTATGGACCGTGTTGCTCATTGCCAGGGGGTCTGGATCTGGTATGGACCGTGTTGCTCATTGCCAGGGGGTCTGGATCTGGTATGGACCGTGTTGCTCATTGCCAGGGGGTCTGGATCTGATATGGACCGTGTTGCTCATTGCCAGGGGGTCTGGATCTGGTATGGACCGTGTTGCTCATTGCCAGGGGGTCTGGATCTGGTATGGACCGTGTTGCTCATTGCCAGTGGGTCTGGATGTGATATGGACCGTGTTGATCATTGCCAGGGGGTCTGGATCTGATATGGACCGTGTTGCTCATTGCCAGGGGGTCTGGATCTCGTATGGACCGTGTTGCTCATTGCCAGGGGGTCTGGATCTGGTATGGACCGTGTTGCTCATTGCCAGGGGGTCTGGATCTGATATGGACCGTGTTGCTCATTGCCGCGGGGTCTGGATCTGATATGGACCGTGTTGCTCATTGCCGGGGGCTCTGGATCTGGTATGGACCGTGTTGCTCATTACCAGGGGGTCTGGATCTGGTATGGACCGTGTTGCTCATTGCCAGGGGGTGTGGATCTGATATGGACCGTGTTGCTCATTGCCAGGGGATCTGGATCTGATATGGACCGTGTTGCTCATTGCCAGGGAGTGTGGATCTGATATGGACCGTGTTGCTCATTGCCAGGGGGTCTGGATCTGATATGGACCGTGTTGCTCATTGCCAGGGGGTCTGGATCTGGTATGGACCGTGTTGCTCATTGCCAGGGGGTCTGGATCTGATATGGACCGTGTTGCTCATTGCCAGGTGTCTGGATCTGATATGGACCGTGTTGCTCATTGCCAGGGGGTCTGGATCTGGTATGGACCGTGTTGCTCATTGCCAGGTGTCTGGATCTGATATGGACCGTGTTGCTCATTGCCGCGGGGTCTGGATCTGATATGTACCGTGTTGCTCATTGCCAGGGGGTCTGGATCTGATATGGACCGTGTTGCTCATTGCCAGGGGGTCTGGATCTGATATGGACCGTGTTGCTCATTGCCAGGGGGTCTGGATCTGATATGGACTGTGTTGCTCATTGCCTGGGGGTCTGGATCTGGTATGGACCGTGTTGCTCATTGCCAGGGGGTCTGGATCTGATATGGACCGTGTTGCTCATTGCCAGGGGTCTGGATCTGGTATGGACCGTGTTGCTCATTGCCAGGGGGTCTGGATCTGATATGGACACTGTTGCTCATTGCCTGGGGGTCTGGATCTGGTATGGACCGTGTTGCTCATTGCCAGGGGGTCTGGATCTGATATGGACCGTGTTGCTCATTGCCAGGGGGTCTGGATCTGATATGGACACTGTTGCTCATTGCCTGGGGGTCTGGATCTGGTATGGACCGTGTTGCTCATTGCCAGGGGGTCTGGATCTGATATGGACCGTGTTGCTCATTGCCAGGGTGTCTGGATCTGATATGTACCGTGTTGCTCATTGCCAGGGGGTCTGGATCTGATATGGACCGTGTTGCTCATTGCCAGGGGGTCTGGATCTGATATGGACCGTGTTGCTCATTGCCAGGGGGTCTGGATCTGATTTGGACCGTGTTGCTCATTGCCAGGGGGTCTGGATCTGATATGGACCGTGTTGCTCATTGCCTGGGGGTCTGGATCTGGTATGGACCGTGTTGCTCATTGCCAGGGGGTCTGGATCTGATATGGACACTGTTGCTCATTGCCAGGGGGTCTGGATCTGGTATGGACCGTGTTGCTCATTGCCAGGGGTTCTGGATCTGGTCTGGACCATGTTGCTCATTGCCAGGGGGTCTGGATCTGATATGGACCGTGTTGCTCATTGCCAGGGGGTCTGGATCTGGTATGGACCATGTTGCTCATTGCCAGAGGGTCTGGATCTGGTATGGACCATGTTGTTCATTGCCAGGGGGTCTGGATCTGGTACGGACACTGTTGCTCATTGCCAGGGGATCTGGATCTGATATGGACCATGTTGCTCATTGCCAGAGGGTCTGGATCTGGTATGGACCGTGTTGTTCATTGCCAGGGGGTCTGGATCTGATATGGACCGTGTTGCTCTTTGCCAGGGGGTCTGGATCTGATATGGACCGTGTTGCTCATTGCCAGGGGGTCTGGATCTGGTATGGACCGTGTTGCTCATTGCCAGGGGGTCTGGATCTGGTATGGACCGTGTTGCTCATTGCCAGGGGGTCTGGATCTGGTATGGACCGTGTTGCTCATTGCCAGGGGGTCTGGATCTGATATGGACCGTGTTGCTCATTGCCAGGGGGTCTGGATCTGGTATGGACCGTGTTGCTCATTGCCAGGGGGTCTGGATCTGGTATGGACCGTGTTGCTCATTGCCAGTGGGTCTGGATGTGATATGGACCGTGTTGATCATTGCCAGGGGGTCTGGATCTGATATGGACCGTGTTGCTCATTGCCAGGGGGTCTGGATCTCGTATGGACCGTGTTGCTCATTGCCAGGTGGTCTGGATCTGGTATGGACCGTGTTGCTCATTGCCAGGGGGTCTGGATCTGATATGGACCGTGTTGCTCATTGCCGCGGGGTCTGGATCTGATATGGACCGTGTTGCTCATTGCCGGGGGCTCTGGATCTGGTATGGACCGTGTTGCTCATTACCAGGGGGTCTGGATCTGGTATGGACCGTGTTGCTCATTGCCAGGGGGTGTGGATCTGATATGGACCGTGTTGCTCATTGCCAGGGGATCTGGATCTGATATGGACCGTGTTGCTCATTGCCAGGGAGTGTGGATCTGATATGGACCGTGTTGCTCATTGCCAGGGGGTCTGGATCTGATATGGACCGTGTTGCTCATTGTCAGGGGGTCTGGATCTGGTATGCACCGTGTTGCTCATTGCCAGGGGGTCTGGATCTGGTATGGACCGTGTTGCTCATTGCCAGGGGGTCTGGATCTGGTATGGACCGTGTTGCTCATTGCCAGGGGGTCTGGATCTGATATGGACCGTGTTGCTCATTGCCAGGGGGTCTGGATCTGGTATGGACCGTGTTGCTCATTGCCAGGGTGTCTGGATCTGATATGGACCGTGTTGCTCATTGCCAGAGGGTCTGGATCTGATATGGACCGTGTTGCTCATTGCCAGGGTGTCTGGATCTGATATGGACCGTGTTGCTCATTGCCAGGTGTCTGGATCTGTTATGGACCGTGTTGCTCATTGCCAGGGGGTCTGGATCTGATATGGACACTGTTGCTCATTGCCAGGGGGTCTGGATCTGGTATGGACCGTGTTGCTCATTGCCAGGTGTCTGGATCTGATATGGACTGTGTTGCTCATTGCCTGGGGGTCTGGATCTGGTATGGACCGTGTTGCTCATTGCCAGGGGGTCTGGATCTGATATGGACCGTGTTGCTCATTGCCAGGTGTCTGGATCTGATATGGACCGTGTTGCTCATTGCCAGGGGGTCTGGATCTGGTATGGACCGTGTTGCTCATTGCCAGGTGTCTGGATCTGATATGGACCGTGTTGCTCATTGCCGCGGGGTCTGGATCTGATATGTACCGTGTTGCTCATTGCCAGGGGGTCTGGATCTGATATGGACCGTGTTGCTCATTGCCAGGGGGTCTGGATCTGATATGGACCGTGTTGCTCATTGCCAGGGGGTCTGGATCTGATATGGACTGTGTTGCTCATTGCCTGGGGGTCTGGATCTGGTATGGACCGTGTTGCTCATTGCCAGGGGGTCTGGATCTGATATGGACCGTGTTGCTCATTGCCAGGGGTCTGGATCTGGTATGGACCGTGTTGCTCATTGCCAGGGGGTCTGGATCTGATATGGACACTGTTGCTCATTGCCTGGGGGTCTGGATCTGGTATGGACCGTGTTGCTCATTGCCAGGGGGTCTGGATCTGATATGGACCGTGTTGCTCATTGCCAGGGGGTCTGGATCTGATATGGACACTGTTGCTCATTGCCTGGGGGTCTGGATCTGGTATGGACCGTGTTGCTCATTGCCAGGGGGTCTGGATCTGATATGGACCGTGTTGCTCATTGCCAGGGTGTCTGGATCTGATATGTACCGTGTTGCTCATTGCCAGGGGGTCTGGATCTGATATGGACCGTGTTGCTCATTGCCAGGGGGTCTGGATCTGATATGGACCGTGTTGCTCATTGCCAGGGGGTCTGGATCTGATTTGGACCGTGTTGCTCATTGCCAGGGGGTCTGGATCTGATATGGACCGTGTTGCTCATTGCCTGGGGGTCTGGATCTGGTATGGACCGTGTTGCTCATTGCCAGGGGGTCTGGATCTGATATGGACACTGTTGCTCATTGCCAGGGGGTCTGGATCTGGTATGGACCGTGTTGCTCATTGCCAGGGGTTCTGGATCTGGTCTGGACCATGTTGCTCATTGCCAGGGGGTCTGGATCTGATATGGACCGTGTTGCTCATTGCCAGGGGGTCTGGATCTGGTATGGACCATGTTGCTCATTGCCAGAGGGTCTGGATCTGGTATGGACCATGTTGTTCATTGCCAGGGGGTCTGGATCTGGTACGGACACTGTTGCTCATTGCCAGGGGATCTGGATCTGATATGGACCATGTTGCTCATTGCCAGAGGGTCTGGATCTGGTATGGACCGTGTTGTTCATTGCCAGGGGGTCTGGATCTGATATGGACCGTGTTGCTCTTTGCCAGGGGGTCTGGATCTGATATGGACCATGTTGCTCATTGCCGGGGGCTCTGGATCTGGTATGGACCGTGTTGCTCATTGCCAGGGGGTCTGGATCTGATATGTACCGTGTTGCTCATTGCCAGGGGGTCTGGATCTGATATGGACCGTGTTGCTCATTGCCAGGGTGTCTGGAGCTGATATGAACCGTGTTGCTCATTGCCAGGGGGTCTGGATCTGATATGGACCGTGTTGCTCATTGCCAGGGAGTCTGGATCTGATATGGACCGTGTTGCTCATTGCCAGGGGGTCTGGATCTGATATGGACCGTGTTGCTCATTGCCAGGGGGTCTGGAGCTGATATGGACCGTGTTGCTCATTGCCAGGGGGTCTGGATCTGATATGGACCGTGTTGCTCATTGCCGCGGGGTCTGGATCTGGTATGGACCGTGTTGCTCATTGCCAGGGGGTCTGGATCTGGTATGGACCGTGTTGCTCATTGCCAGGGGGTCTGGATCTGATATGGACCGTGTTGCTCATTGCCAGGGGGTCTGGATCTGGTATGGACCGTGTTGCTCATTGCCAGGGGGTCTGGATCTGGTATGGACCGTGTTGCTCATTGCCAGGGGGTCTGGATCTGGTATGGACCGTGTTGCTCATTGCCAGGGGGTCTGGATCTGGTATGGACCGTGTTGCTCATTGCCAGGGGGTCTGGATCTGGTATGGACCGTGTTGCTCATTGCCAGGGTGTCTGGATCTGGTATGGACCGTGTTGCTCATTGCCAGGGGTCTGGATCTGATATGTACCGTGTTGCTCATTGCCAGGGGGTCTGGATCTGATATGGACCGTGTTGCTCATTGCCAGGGGGTCTGGATCTGATATGGACCGTGTTGCTCATTGCCTGGGGGTCTGGATCTGGTATGGACCGTGTTGCTCATTGCCAGGGGGTCTGGATCTGATATGGACACTGTTGCTCATTGCCAGGGGGTCTGGATCTGGTATGGACCGTGTTGCTCATTGCCAGGGGTTCTGGATCTGGTCTGGACCATGTTGCTCATTGCCAGGGGGTCTGGATCTGATATGGACCGTGTTGCTCATTGCCAGGGGGTCTGGATCTGGTATGGACCATGTTGCTCATTGCCAGAGGGTCTGGATCTGGTATGGACCATGTTGTTCATTGCCAGGGGGTCTGGATCTGGTACGGACACTGTTGCTCATTGCCAGGGGATCTGGATCTGATATGGACCATGTTGCTCATTGCCAGAGGGTCTGGATCTGGTATGGACCGTGTTGTTCATTGCCAGGGGGTCTGGATCTGATATGGACCGTGTTGCTCTTTGCCAGGGGGTCTGGATCTGATATGGACCATGTTGCTCATTGCCGGGGGCTCTGGATCTGGTATGGACCGTGTTGCTCATTGTCAGGGGGTCTGGATCTGATATGTACCGTGTTGCTCATTGCCAGGGGGTCTGGATCTGATATGGACCGTGTTGCTCATTGCCAGGGTGTCTGGAGCTGATATGAACCGTGTTGCTCATTGCCAGGGGGTCTGGATCTGATATGGACCGTGTTGCTCATTGCCTGGGGGTCTGGATCTGGTATGGACCGTGTTGCTCATTGCCAGGGGGTCTGGATCTGATATGGACACTGTTGCTCATTGCCAGGGGGTCTGGATCTGGTATGGACCGTGTTGCTCATTGCCAGGGGTTCTGGATCTGGTCTGGACCATGTTGCTCATTGCCAGGGGGTCTGGATCTGATATGGACCGTGTTGCTCATTGCCAGGGGGTCTGGATCTGGTATGGACCATGTTGCTCATTGCCAGAGGGTCTGGATCTGGTATGGACCATGTTGTTCATTGCCAGGGGGTCTGGATCTGGTACGGACACTGTTGCTCATTGCCAGGGGATCTGGATCTGATATGGACCATGTTGCTCATTGCCAGAGGGTCTGGATCTGGTATGGACCGTGTTGTTCATTGCCAGGGGGTCTGGATCTGATATGGACCGTGTTGCTCTTTGCCAGGGGGTCTGGATCTGATATGGACCATGTTGCTCATTGCCGGGGGCTCTGGATCTGGTATGGACCGTGTTGCTCATTGCCAGGGGGTCTGGATCTGATATGTACCGTGTTGCTCATTGCCAGGGGGTCTGGATCTGATATGGACCGTGTTGCTCATTGCCAGGGTGTCTGGAGCTGATATGAACCGTGTTGCTCATTGCCAGGGGGTCTGGATCTGATATGGACCGTGTTGCTCATTGCCAGGGAGTCTGGATCTGATATGGACCGTGTTGCTCATTGCCAGGGGGTCTGGATCTGATATGGACCGTGTTGCTCATTGCCAGGGGGTCTGGAGCTGATATGGACCGTGTTGCTCATTGCCAGGGGGTCTGGATCTGATATGGACCGTGTTGCTCATTGCCGCGGGGTCTGGATCTGGTATGGACCGTGTTGCTCATTGCCAGGGGGTCTGGATCTGGTATGGACCGTGTTGCTCATTGCCAGGGGGTCTGGATCTGATATGGACCGTGTTGCTCATTGCCAGGGGGTCTGGATCTGGTATGGACCGTGTTGCTCATTGCCAGGGGGTCTGGATCTGGTATGGACCGTGTTGCTCATTGCCAGGGGGTCTGGATCTGGTATGGACCGTGTTGCTCATTGCCAGGGGGTCTGGATCTGGTATGGACCGTGTTGCTCATTGCCAGGGGGTCTGGATCTGGTATGGACCGTGTTGCTCATTGCCAGGGTGTCTGGATCTGGTATGGACCGTGTTGCTCATTGCCAGGGGTCTGGATCTGATATGTACCGTGTTGCTCATTGCCAGGGGGTCTGGATCTGATATGGACCGTGTTGCTCATTGCCAGGGTGTCTGGATCTGGTATGGACCGTGTTGCTCATTGCCAGGGGGTCTGGATCTGATATGGACCGTGTTGCTCATTGCCGCGGGGTCTGGATCTGGTATGGACCGTGTTGCTCATTGCCGCGGGGTCTGGATCTGATATGGACCGTGTTGCTCATTGCCGCGGGGTCTGGATCTGATATGGACCATGTTGCTCATTGCCAGGGGGTCTGGATCTGATATGGACCGTGTTGCTCATTGCCGCGGGGTCTGGATCTGGTATGGACACTGTTGATCATTGCCAGGGTGTCTGGATCTGGTATGGACCGTGTTGCTCATTGCCAGGGGGTCTGGATCTGATATGGACACTGTTGCTCATTGCCAGGGGGTCTGGATCTGGTATGGACCGTGTTGCTCATTGCCAGGTGTCTGGATCTGATATGGACCGTGTTGCTCATTGCCTGGGGGTCTGGATCTGGTATGGACCGTGTTGCTCATTGCCAGGGGGTCTGGATCTGATATGGACCGTGTTGCTCATTGCCGCGGGGTCTGGATCTGGTATGGACCGTGTTGCTCATTGCCGCGGGGTCTGGATCTGATATGGACCGTGTTGCTCATTGCCGCGGGGTCTGGATCTGATATGGACCGTGTTGCTCATTGCCGCGGGGTCTGGATCTGGTATGGACACTGTTGATCATTGCCAGGGGATCTGGATCTGGTATGGACCGTGTTGCTCATTGCCAGGGTGTCTGGATCTGGTATGAACCGTGTTGCTCATTGCCAGGGGGTCTGGATCTGATATGGACCGTGTTATTCATTGCCAGGGGGTCTGGATCTGATATGGACCATGTTGCTCATTGCCAGGGTGTCTGGATCTGGTATGGACACTGTTGCTCATTGCCAGGGTGTCTGGATCTGGTATGGACACTGTTGCTCATTGCCAGGGGGTCTGGATCTGATATGGACAGTGTTGCTGATTGCCAGGTGTCTGGATCTGATATGGACCGTGTTGCTCATTGCCAGGGTGTCTGGATCTGGTATGGACACTGTTGCTCATTGCCAGGGTGTCTGGATCTGATATGGACCGTGTTGCTCATTGCCAGGGGGTCTGGATCTGATTTGGACCGTGTTGCTCATTGCCAGGGGGTCTGGATCTGATATGGACCGTGTTGCTCATTGCCAGGGGGTCTGGATCTGATATGGACCGTGTTGCTCATTGCCAGGGGGTCTGGATCTGGTATGGACACTGTTGCTCATTGCCAGGGGGTCTGGATCTGATATGGACCATGTTGCTCATTGCCAGAGGGTCTGGATCTGATATGGACCATGTTGCTCATTGCCAGGGGGTCTGGATCTGATATGGACCATGTTGCTCATTGCCAGGGGGTCTGGATCTGATATGTACCGTGTTGCTCATTGCCAGGTGTCTGGATCTGGTATGGACCGTGTTGCTCATTGCCAGGGGGTCTGGATCTGATATGGACACTGTTGCTCATTGCCAGGGGGTCTGGATCTGGTATGGACCGTGTTGCTCATTGCCAGGTGTCTGGATCTGATATGGACCGTGTTGCTCATTGCCTGGGGGTCTGGATCTGGTATGGACCGTGTTGCTCATTGCCAGGGGGTCTGGATCTGATATGGACCGTGTTGCTCATTGCCAGGTGTCTGGATCTGATATGGACCGTGTTGCTCATTGCCAGGGGGTCTGGATCTGGTATGGACCGTGTTGCTCATTGCCGCGGGGTCTGGATCTGATATGGACCGTGTTGCTCATTGCCAGGGGGTCTGGATCTGATATGGACCGTGTTGCTCATTGCCAGGGGGTCTGGATCTGATATGGACTGTGTTGCTCATTGCCAGGGGGTCTGGATCTGATATGGACTGTGTTGCTCATTGCCAGGGGGTCTGGATCTGGTATGGACCGTGTTGCTCATTGCCAGGGGGTCTGGATCTGGTATGGACCATGTTGCTCATTGCCAGGGGGTCTGGATCTGGTATGGACCGTGTTGCTCATTGCCAGGGGGTCTGGATCTGGTATGGACCGTGTTGCTCATTGCCAGGGGGTCTGGATCTGATATGGACACTGTTGCTCATTGCCTGGGGGTCTGGATCTGATATGGACCGTGTTGCTCATTGCCAGGTGGTCTGGATCTGATATGGACCGTGTTGCTCATTGCCTGGGGGTCTGGATCTGATATGGACACTGTTGCTCATTGCCTGGGGGTCTGGATCTGGTATGGACCGTGTTGCTCATTGCCAGGGGGTCTGGATCTGATATGGACCGTGTTGCGCATTGCCAGGGTGTCTGGATCTGATATGTACCGTGTTGCTCATTGCCAGGGGGTCTGGATCTGATATGGACCGTGTTGCTCATTGCCAGGGGGTCTGGATCTGATATGGACCGTGTTGCTCATTGCCAGGGGGTCTGGATCTGATATGGACCGTGTTGCTCATTGCCTGGGGGTCTGGATCTGGTATGGACCGTGTTGCTCATTGCCAGGGGGTCTGGATCTGATATGGACACTGTTGCTCATTGCCAGGGGGTCTGGATCTGGTATGGACCGTGTTGCTCATTGCCAGGGGTTCTGGATCTGGTCTGGACCATGTTGCTCATTGCCAGGGGGTCTGGATCTGATATGGACCGTGTTGCTCATTGCCAGGGGGTCTGGATCTGGTATGGACCATGTTGCTCATTGCCAGAGGGTCTGGATCTGGTATGGACCATGTTGTTCATTGCCAGGGGGTCTGGATCTGGTACGGACACTGTTGCTCATTGCCAGGGGATCTGGATCTGATATGGACCATGTTGCTCATTGCCAGAGGGTCTGGATCTGGTATGGACCGTGTTGCTCATTGCCAGGGGGCCTGGATCTGATATGGACCGTGTTGCTCTTTGCCAGGGGGTCTGGATCTGATATGGACCGTGTTGCTCATTGCCGGGGGCTCTGGATCTGGTATGGACCGTGTTGCTCATTGCCAGGGGGTCTGGATCTGATATGTACCGTGTTGCTCATTGCCAGGGGGTCTGGATCTGATATGGACCGTGTTGCTCATTGCCAGGGTGTCTGGAGCTGATATGAACCGTGTTGCTCATTACCAGGGGGTCTGGATCTGATATGGACCGTGTTGCTCATTGCCAGGGAGTCTGGATCTGATATGGACCGTGTTGCTCATTGCCAGGGGGTCTGGATCTGATATGGACCGTGTTGCTCATTGCCAGGGGGTCTGGAGCTGATATGGACCGTGTTGCTCATTGCCAGGGGGTCTGGATCTGATATGGACCGTGTTGCTCATTGCCGCGGGGTCTGGATCTGGTATGGACCGTGTTGCTCATTGCCAGGGGGTCTGGATCTGGTATGGACCGTGTTGCTCATTGCCAGGGGGTCTGGATCTGATATGGACCGTGTTGCTCATTGCCAGGGGGTCTGGATCTGGTATGGACCGTGTTGCTCATTGCCAGGGGGTCTGGATCTGGTATGGACCGTGTTGCTCATTGCCAGGGGGTCTGGATCTGGTATGGACCGTGTTGCTCATTGCCAGGGGGTCTGGATCTGGTATGGACCGTGTTGCTCATTGCCAGGGTGTCTGGATCTGGTATGGACCGTGTTGCTCATTGCCAGGGGTCTGGATCTGATATGTACCGTGTTGCTCATTGCCAGGGGGTCTGGATCTGATATGGACCGTGTTGCTCATTGCCAGGGTGTCTGGATCTGGTATGGACCGTGTTGCTCATTGCCAGGGGGTCTGGATCTGATATGGACCGTGTTGCTCATTGCCGCGGGGTCTGGATCTGGTATGGACCGTGTTGCTCATTGCCGCGGGGTCTGGATCTGATATGGACCGTGTTGCTCATTGCCGCGGGGTCTGGATCTGATATAGACCGTGTTGCTCATTGCCAGGGGGTCTGGATCTGATATGGACCGTGTTGCTCATTGCCGCGGGGTCTGGATCTGGTATGGACACTGTTGATCATTGCCAGGGGATCTGGATCTGGTATGGACCGTGTTGCTCATTGCCAGGGTGTCTGGATCTGGTATGGACCGTGTTGCTCATTGCCAGGGGGTCTGGATCTGATATGGACACTGTTGCTCATTGCCAGGGGGTCTGGATCTGGTATGGACCGTGTTGCTCATTGCCAGGTGTCTGGATCTGATATGGACTGTGTTGCTCATTGCCTGGGGGTTGGATCTGGTATGGACCTTGTTGCTCATTGCCAGGGGGTCTGGATCTGATATGGACCGTGTTGCTCATTGCCGCGGGGTCTGGATCTGGTATGGACCGTGTTGCTCATTGCCGCGGGGTCTGGATCTGATATGGACCGTGTTGCTCATTGCCGCGGGGTCTGGATCTGATATGGACCGTGTTGCTCATTGCCGCGGGGTCTGGATCTGGTATGGACACTGTTGATCATTGCCAGGGGATCTGGATCTGGTATGGACCGTGTTGCTCATTGCCAGGGTGTCTGGATCTGGTATGGACCGTGTTGCTCATTGCCAGGGGGTCTGGATCTGATATGGACCGTGTTATTCATTGCCAGGGGGTCTGGATCTGATATGGACCATGTTGCTCATTGCCAGGGTGTCTGGATCTGGTATGGACACTGTTGCTCATTGCCAGGGTGTCTGGATCTTGTATGGACACTGTTGCTCATTGCCAGGGGGTCTGGATCTGATATGGACAGTGTTGCTGATTGCCAGGTGTCTGGATCTGATATGGACCGTGTTGCTCATTGCCAGGGTGTCTGGATCTGGTATGGACACTGTTGCTCATTGCCAGGGTGTCTGGATCTGATATGGACCGTGTTGCTCATTGCCAGGGGGTCTGGATCTGATTTGGACCGTGTTGCTCATTGCCAGGGGGTCTGGATCTGATATGGACCGTGTTGCTCATTGCCAGGGGGTCTGGATTTGATATGGACCGTGTTGCTCATTGCCAGGGGGTCTGGATCTGGTATGGACACTGTTGCTCATTGCCAGGGGGTCTGGATCTGATATGGACCATGTTGCTCATTGCCAGGTGGTCTGGATCTGATATGTACCGTGTTGCTCATTGCCAGGGGGTCTGGATCTGGTATGGACCGTGTTGCTCATTGCCAGGGGGTCTGGATCTGATATGGACTGTGTTGCTCATTGCCAGGGGATCTGGATCTGGTATGGACCGTGTTGCTCATTGCCAGGGGGTCTGGATCTGGTATGGACCGTGTTGCTCATTGCCAGAGGGTCTGGATCTGGTATGGACACTATTGCTCATTGCCAGGGGGTCTGGATCTGATATGGACCGTGTTGCTCATTACCAGGGTGTCTGGATCTGGTATGGACACTGTTGCTCATTGCCAAGGGCTCTGGATCTGGTATGGACCGTTTTGCTCATTGCCAGGGGGTCTGGATCTGATATGGACCGTGTTGCTCATTGCCAGGGTGTCTGGATCTGGTATGGACCGTGTTGCTCATTGCCAGGTGTCTGGATCTGATATGTACCGTGTTGCTCATTGCCAGGGGGTCTGGATCTGATATGGACCGTGTTGCTCATTGCCAGGGGGTCTGGATCTGATATGGACCGTGTTGCTCATTGCCAGGGGGTCTGGATCTGATATGGACTGTGTTGCTCATTGCCTGGGGGTCTGGATCTGGTATGGACCGTGTTGCTCATTGCCAGGGGGTCTGGATCTGATATGGACACTGTTGCTCATTGCCAGGGGGTCTGGATCTGGTATGGACCGTGTTGCTCATTGCCAGGGGTTCTGGATCTGGTCTGGACCATGTTGCTCATTGCCAGGGGGTCTGGATCTGATATGGACCGTGTTGCTCATTGCCAGGGGGTCTGGATCTGGTATGGACCATGTTGCTCATTGCCAGAGGGTCTGGATCTGGTATGGACCATGTTGTTCATTGCCAGGGGGTCTGGATCTGGTACGGACACTGTTGCTCATTGCCAGGGGATCTGGATCTGATATGGACCATGTTGCTCATTGCCAGAGGGTCTGGATCTGGTATGGACCGTGTTGTTCATTGCCAGGGGGTCTGGATCTGATATGGACCATGTTGCTCTTTGCCAGGGGGTCTGGATCTGATATGGACCATGTTGCTCATTGCCGGGGGCTCTGGATCTGGTATGGACTGTGTTGCTCATTGCCAGGGGGTCTGGATCTGATATGTACCGTGTTGCTCATTGCCAGGGGGTCTGGATCTGATATGGACCGTGTTGCTCATTGCCAGGGTGTCTGGAGCTGATATGGACCGTGTTGCTCATTGCCAGGGGGTCTGGATCTGGTATGGACCGTGTTGCTCATTGCCACGGGGTCTGGATCTGATATGGACCGTGTTGCTCATTGCCGCGGGGTCTGGATCTGATATGGACCGTGTTGCTCATTGCCAGGGGGTCTGGATCTGATATGGACCGTGTTGCTCATTGCCGCGGGGTCTGGATCTGGTATGGACACTGTTGATCATTGCCAGGGGATCTGGATCTGGTATGGACCGTGTTGCTCATTGCCAGGGTGTCTGGATCTGGTATGGACCGTGTTGCTCATTGCCAGGGGGTCTGGATCTGATATGGACCGTGTTGCTCATTGCCGCGGGGTCTGGATCTGGTATGGACCGTGTTGCTCATTGCCGCGGGGTCTGGATCTGATATGGACCGTGTTGCTCATTGCCAGGTGGTCTGGATCTGGTATGGACCGTGTTGCTCATTGCCAGGGGGTCTGGATCTGATATGGACCGTGTTGCTCATTGCCAGGGGGTCTGGATCTGGTATGGACCGTGTTGCTCATTGCCAGGGGGTCTGGATCTGGTATGGACCGTGTTGCTCATTGCCAGGGGGTCTGGATCTGGTATGGACCGTGTTGCTCATTGCCAGGGGGTCTGGATCTGGTATGGACCGTGTTGCTCATTGCCAGGGGGTCTGGATCTGATATGGACCGTGTTGCTCATTGCCGCGGGGTCTGGATCTGGTATGGACCGTGTTGCTCATTGCCCCGGGGTCTGGATCTGATATGGACCGTGTTGCTCATTGCCGCGGGGTCTGGATCTGATATGGACCGTGTTGCTCATTGCCGCGGGGTCTGGATCTGGTATGGACACTGTTGATCATTGCCAGGGGATCTGGATCTGGTATGGACCGTGTTGCTCATTGCCAGGGTGTCTGGATCTGGTATGGACCGTGTTGCTCATTGCCAGGGGTTCTGGATCTGATATGGACCGTGTTGCTCATTGCCGCGGGGTCTGGATCTGGTATGGACCGTGTTGCTCATTGCCGCGGAGTCTGGATCTGATATGGACCGTGTTGCTCATTGCCGCGGGGTCTGGATCTGATATGGACCGTGTTGCTCATTGCCGCGGGGTCTGGATCTGATATGGACCGTGTTGCTCATTGCCAGGGGGTCTGGATCTGGTATGGACCGTGTTGCTCATTGCCAGGGGGTCTGGATCTGGTATGGACACTGTTGCTCATTGCCAGGGGGTCTGGATCTGATATGGACCGTGTTGATGATTGCCAGGGGGTCTGGATCTCGTATGGACCGTGTTGCTCATTGCCAGGGGGTCTGGATCTGATATGGACCGTGTTGCTCATTGCCAGGGGGTCTGGATCTGATATGTACCGTGTTGTTCATTGCCAGGGGGTCTGGATCTGGTATGGACCGTGTTGCTCATTGCCAGGGGGTCTGGATCTGGTATGGACCGTGTTGCTCATTGCCAGGGGGTCTGGATCTGATATGGACCGTGTTGCTCATTGCCAGGGGGTCTGGATCTGGTATGGACTGTGTTGCTCATTGCCAGGGGGTCTGGATCTGGTATGGACCGTGTTGCTCATTGCCAGGGGGTCTGGATCTGGTATGGACCGTGTTGCTCATTGCCAGGGGGTCTGGATCTGATATGGACCGTGTTGCTCATTGCCGCGGGGTCTGGATCTGGTATGGACCGTGTTGCTCATTGCCGCGGGGTCTGGATCTGATATGGACCGTGTTGCTCATTGCCGCGGGGTCTGGATCTGATATGGACCGTGTTGCTCATTGCCGCGGGGTCTGCATCTGGTATGGACACTGTTGATCATTGCCAGGGGATCTGGATCTGGTATGGACCGTGTTGCTCATTGCCGCGGGGTCTGGATCTGATATGGACCGTGTTGCTCATTGCCAGGGGGTCTGGATCTGGTATGGACCGTGTTGCTCATTGCCAGGGGGTCTGGATCTGATATGGACCGTGTTGCTGATTGCCAGGTGTCTGGATCTGATATGGACTGTGTTGCTCATTGCCAGGGGGTCTGGATCTGGTATGGACCGTGTTGCTCATTGCCAGGGGGTCTGGATCTGATATGGACAGTGTTGCTGATTGCCAGGTGTCTGGATCTGATATGGACCGTGTTGCTCATTGCCAGGGGGTCTGGATCTGGTATGGACACTGTTGCTCATTGCCAGGGGGTCTGGATCTGATATGGACAGTGTTGCTGATTGCCAGGTGTCTGGATCTGATATGGACCGTGTCGCTCATTCCCAGTGTGTCTGGATCTGGTATGGACTGTGTTGCTCATTGCCAGGGGGTCTGGATCTGATATGGAGAGTGTTGCTGATTGCCAGGTGTCTGGATCTGATATGGACCGTGTTGCTCATTGCCAGGGGGTCTGGATCTGATATGGACTGTGTTGCTCATTGCCAGGGTGTCTGGATCTGGTATGGACCGTGTTGCTCATTGCCAGGGGGTCTGGATCTGATATGGACCGTGTTGCTCATTGCCAGGGGGTCTGGATCTGATATGGACAGTGTTGCTCATTGCCAGGGGGTCTGGATCTGATATGGACCGTGTTGCTCATTGCCAGGGGGTCTGGATCTGATATGGACCGTGTTGCTCATTGCCAGGGGGTCTGGATCTGGTATGGACCGTTTTGCTCATTGCCGGGGGTCTGGATCTGATATGGACCATGTTGCTCATTGCCAAGGGGCTTGGATCTGGTATGGACCGTGTTGCTCAATGCCAGGGGGTCTGGATCTGGCATGGACCGTGTTGCTCATTGCCAGGTGTCTGGATCTGGTATGGACCGTGTTGCTCATTGCCGGGGGTCTGGATCTGATATGGACCGTGTTGCTCATTGCCAGGGGGTCTGGATCTGGTATGGACCGTTTTGCTCATTGCCGGGGGTCTGGATCTGATATGGACCATGTTGCTCATTGCCAAGGGGTCTGGATCTGGTATGGACCGTGTTGCTCAATGCCAGGGGGTCTGGATCTGGTATGGACCGTGTTGTTTATTGCCAGGGGGTCTGGATCTGATATGGACCGTGTTGCTGCCTGCTACAGAAAGGCATCAGATTCATCATCCAATTGTGATGCGCCATCTAATGGTGAGTGGTTGCCTTGGACATTTCTCTTGTGGTTGCAGGATCTTGTTGGAAGTTGGTAATGTAAAATCCTGCCAGCCCATTTCCCTTGTTTATTGGTGAGACGGATAGAAAGGGGGAGGTGCGTAGCCCCGGTGGGTAGCACTTACTTGGCCTTAAGCACGGGCTAGCCTGTTGCAGCAGTGCAGGAAAGGAGACACTGGGAACGGCACAGCATGGCATCCATGTTGGGTTGAGGTTTGCCCCCCCATCAGTGCTGCCCTCCAGTGTTCGGTCAGTGGAAGACAAGCTGGATTGCATGAGTACGTACATTTGTGTGTGCGGACTGCTGAGAACTGCTGCGAAAGTACGGCATCTGAAAAGTAACATTGAAGATAAATAGCCAGGAGTCAGTAGTGGGAAAGGTATTGGAAGATTATTCTAAGGTACCGGATATTTAAGTATTTGGATAGATGGGGATTGATTAGGGGTAGTCAGCATGGTTTTGTGTAAGTCATGTCTGAAGAATCTTAGATTTCGGCCTGAAACATTGACTGTTCTTTTTTCCATAGCTACTGCCTGGCGTGCTAAGTTCCCCCAGCATTTTGTGTCTGTTACTCGGATTTCCAACAACTGCAGATTTTCTCTTATTTGTGGTGCTGGATCCATTGTTGTTTCTCAGCTATATCAGTGATCTGGATGATAATGTGGTAAACAGGACCAGTAAATTTACAGATGACACCAAGATTGGGGATGTAGTGGATAGTGCGGAAGACTATCAGAGCTTGCAGCAAAATCTCGACCAATTGGAAAAGTCTGTTGTAAATGGCAAATGGAATTTATTGCAAACAAGTGTGAGATCTTGCACTTTGGGAGGGCAAACCAGAGTAGATCTTACATGGTGTGTGGTAGAGCACTGAAGAGTGTGGTACAACATAGTGATCTGGGAATACAGGTCCATAATTCCATGAAAGTGGGATCACGGGTAGATATTGTCGTAAAGAAAGAATGAGGATGTTATGTTGAAGTTGTATAAGATGTTGGTGAGGTCTAATTTTGAATTGAATTGAATTTTGGGTTATTGTCATTTCGAAACCACAAATGCAATGCAGTTAAAAAATGGAACAACGTTCCTCCAGAATAATATCACAAAAGCCCATGACAAAACAGACTACACCAAAAAATTCACTTATCGTTTGGCAATGCCCAAATCCAGAGTCCAGAGAGGTTGCTGCGTATTATATTAATATCGTGCTACCATCATAACGCATTCCCCGGAAAGGAGAGCCAAACCCACCAGACAAAACAAAACTACCCAGAGACACCAAGTCAGGAGACCAACTCTACCACCCAACAAACAAAAACTAAAGCTACAAGACCTACACAAAACCACATAGTTACAACAGTGGAAACAATAATTGATAAAAAAATAAACAGACCATGGGCGCAGTAAAAATAGTCCAAAGATGTTAAAAGACTATAAGTTCGAAAGAAACCACCACTCAGTTTCCACAAGTCCTCAGAGTCCTGATAGACTTATCATCCCATGCAGGCTGCAGAAGGGAATACCCCTGCTATGGACTTCCATGGTGCCGCCGGACCCAGCCTCGCAGACGCAGCACACGGTGAAAGCGACCTGACCGCAGCGGACTCCAAGTCCATCAAACCTCCGAGCCTCCAACCATCCCCTCCAGCACAGCCTCTGAGCACCATCCTCTGCCGAGCGCACTACGACACCCCCGCCACCGGCCACCAGCAACGCGACCCCGAGGACTGGGGGCCTGTTCTTCTCAGCAGAGACCCAGACCTCACAACAGCAGCAGCAATGAAGAAGGCCTTCCTGGAGATTTCCAGATGTTCCTTCGTGCTCCCACGTCCGTTTTTCATCCGATTAGGATTGTGCACAGCACCCCGCTTGACAAATAACAGATATCAACTCAGGAGAGGCCGCTGCAAACTGCGTCGCGCCGCCATCTTGATTTGCAGTGTTAGGTGCAGTTTTGGTCACCTACTTGAAGGAAAGATGTAAATAAGTTTGACAGAGTGCAGAGAAAATTTAAAAGAATGTTGCTGGAACTTGAGGACCTGAGCTATAGGAAAAGTTGAAATGATTAGGACATTGTTCCCTAGAATGTAGAAGATTGAGGGGAAATTTGATAGAGGTATACAAAATTATGTGGGTTATAGATAGGGTAAAAGCAAGCAGGCTTTCTCCACAGAGGTTTGTTGAGACTACAACTAAAGGTCATTGATGCACCATCAATAACTCTCAGAGACGTGAGGTGAGATATAGGCTTTTATTGGCTGGAAGAGAGAAGAAGCAGCAATTGACCACCACACTACATCCTGGAGACTGAGGCCGGGGCTGTGTCTCCAATCGCCTTTATACCGGGGTCCGTGGGAGGAGCCACAGGAGCAGTCAGTGGGGGGGGGGGGGGGGGGGCGTGTCCAGACAGGTATATGTAGTTCACCACAGTCATGGATTAAGAATGAAAGGTGAAATGTTTAACAGGAACAAGGGGGAACTTATTCACTCAGATGATGGTGAGAGTGTGGAATGAGCTGCCAGAGCAAGTGCTGAATGCAGGGTCAATTTCAACACTTAAGAGAAATTTGGATAGTTAAATTGATGATTTAACTGTGGATGTAGATACATTGACTGCCCTATTTATTATAAATTACTATGATTGCACATTTAGATGGAGACGTAACATAAAGATTTTTACTTGTGTATGTGAAGGATGTAAGAAATAAAGTCAATTCAATTCAATGCTAATATTTTGCTTTATGTGCTGTGTGTGAGGCCTGTTTTGTGGTCTGCAGGAATGTTAATGTGTTGGATGTTGTATATATACAGTCAGATGACAATAAACTTTAACTTGAACTTTAAATATTTTTATTACCATAATTTAGAGTTTTTTTATTATTACATATTGTACTGCTTCTGCAAAACAATAAATTTCAGGATGTAAGCCAGTGATACTCAACCTGATTCTGATTCTGGGGTAAGGGCAGGGCTAAGGTTGGAGTAAAGTCAGAGTAAGGTCAGATTAAGATTGGATGGATTAAATTGGAAGTAAGGTCAGGGGTAAGATAATAGGTTAGGTTTGAAGTAAATTCAGGGATGGGGTAAAGTCAGGGAAAAGTCATGGGTAGTCCAGTAAGGTCAGGAGTATGTTCTGGGATAAGAAACGATTGATTTAATTAGGCATTAAATTACAAGTTTAATTAGTTATTTAGTTAGTAATGGTCCTGCTCCTGTGCTGTACTGTTCTATGTCTTATCTATATTCTTTACGGTCAGGGCAGGGTCTGGGATAAGGTCAGGGTTAAGGACCAAGGCACGGTTTGAGGCAAGACCCTTGTATATTGTGGCAGTTCCAACTGCCAACCATTCATTGGGGGGAGGGGAATCTAGCTGATGATTGAATCATTTCTTAAGACGGTCTTTTAAGAGAGTCTTCGATAGGTACACGGAGCTTATGAAAACAGAGGGCTGTGCTGTAGGGTAGTTCTAGGCAGTTTCTAGAGTAGGTTACATGGTTGGCACAACATTGTGGGCCGAAGGGCCTGTAATGTGCTGTAACCATATAACCATATAACAATCACAGCACGGAAACAGGCCATTCCGGCCCTCCTAGTCCGTGCCGAACTCTTAATCTCACCTAGTCCCACCTACCCGCACTCAGCCCATAACCCTCCACTCCTTTCCTGTCCATATACCTATCCAATTTTACCTTAAATGACTCAACTGAACTGGCCTCTACTACTTCTACAGGAAGCTCATTCCACACAGCTATCACTCTCTGAGTAAAGAAATACCCCCTCGTGTTTCCCTTAAACTTTTGCCCCCTAACTCTCAAATCATGTCCTCTCGTTTGAATCTCCCCTACTCTCAATGGAAACAGCCTATTCATGTCAACTCTATCTATCCCTCTCAACATTTTAAATACCTCGATCAAATCCCCCCTCAACCTTCTACGCTCCAATGAATAGAGACCTAACTTGTTCAACCTTTCTCTGTAACTTAAGTGCTGAAACCCAGGTAACATCCTAGTAAATAGTCTCTGCACTCTCTCTAATTTATTGATATCTTTCCTATAATTCGGTGACCAGAACTGTACACAATATTCCAAATTTGGCCTTACCAATGCCTTGTACAATTTTAACATTACATCCCAACTTCTGTACTCAATGCTCTGATTTATAAAGGCCAGCGTTCCAAAAGCCTTCTTCACCACCCTATCTACATGAGACTCCACCTTCAGGGAACTATGCACTGTTATTCCTAGATCTCTCTGTTCCACTGCATTCCTCAATGCCCTACCATTTACCCTGTATGTTCTATTTGGATTATTCCTGCCAAAATGTAGAACCTCACACTTCTCAGCATTAAACTCCATCTGCCAACGTTCAGCCCATTCTTCTAACCGGCATAAATCTCCCTGCAAGCTTTGAAAACCCACCTCATTATCCACAACACCTCCTACCTTAGTATCATCAGCATACTTACTAATCCAATTTGTAGATTTCTATGTTTTATGTTCTGACTGCTAATTACCGTTCTAAACCAAACTGTGTTGCTAATTGACAATAACTACTTTACTCTTTATGAATGCTGATGCCTTTCCACTGAATTGGTGTTGCTGTTCTGGCGAAGCCTTTGTATCGCTGCTAGTCTATGCACCTGCCATTCCTCCTGCTGCAAACAATATGCAAGACCAGCTTTTCACTGTATCTCGGTACATGTGACATCAGTAAACCATTTCCAGTTCCAATTCCAATTTCATTCCAGGCCAGCCAAGTTAAGCCCAGTGGAACCCAGGGGAGTAACCCCTAGGAAGAATGTAAGATTTCCCCACACTGCCCCTCTGTGAATTGAGCAATTACACAACCTGTGGCAGGTAGATTCCTAGAACAGAGAGACCACTTCCAACGTTTTGGGAGCTGCCCCTCAGCAAAGGGAAATAAGTTCCCCACTGCTGTCAATGCTCCAGCAAAACTTTTTGTTGATTGAGGAAAATGATGTTTGAAGGTCAAAACCTCAAAACTGATACAAAATTGTTCAGAACAGTGAATCATAGAGCTGCATAGCACAGGAACAGGCCCTTCAGCCCATCGTGTCCTTGCCTATCTTCTAGCCCTCCATTAATCCCATGTGCCCACCTTAGGTTTGTATCGTTCCAAGCTTTGCTTATTTAAGTGTCTGTCTAAATGCATCTTAAACACAGAGATTGTACCTGGTTCCATCACAAATTGTGGTGTGGAGTCCCAGATATCAGCCATTCACTGGGTTAAAAAAAGAAAACACCCCCTCAGATCTCCTTTAAAATTCCCCTCTTTCACCTTAAACCCATATCCTCTTGTTTTTATTATCCTAATATTATGAAAAGATTTTGACCATTTATCCCACCTGTGCCTCACATAATCTCAAATACTTCTGTCAGCTCACTGTCAGCCTCATTCACTCTAGGGAAAAAAAAGAACAGTGTAGCCATTCTCTCCTCTTGATTAAAATTCTTAATCCAGGCAACTTCCCGGTGAATCTCTCTGTACTCTCTCCAAAGGTTAAAAGTTCAAAGTAAATTTATTATCAGAATATAAACAGTATATGCCACCATACACCAGCTTGAGATTTTTTTTTGGTGTAGCTTTCACAGCAGAACAGAGAAATACAACAGAATCAATGAAAAACTACACACAAAGAAAGACTGACAAACAACCAATGTGCAAAAAGAAGACAAGCTGTACAAACAAAAACAGTAAACAAATAAGTAATACCGAGAACATGAGTTGTAGAGTCCTTAAAAGTGGGATCAGTTCAGAGTTAAGGTCCAGTGCAATCATATTCTTCCTACAGCGGAGTGGTCAGAACTGTACACAACACTGCAAAGGTGCTCCAATGAATGACAGGTGATTTTATTGAAATTTACAGCGTTCTTGGAGTACCAAACAGGGTAGATATGGGAGGATATTTCTCACTGAAATTCTGAACTCAGACATTGGAGGTGCAAAGGAACTTGGGAGTTTTAACTCATGATTCCCTTAAGGTTAACTGGCAGGTTAAGTTAGCAGTGAAGCCGGCAAACGCGATGTCAGCATTCATGTCAAGAGGACTACAATAAAAAAGCTTTTCAGATGTTAGTCAGACTGCATTTGGAATATTGCAAGCAATTTTGGGCCCCGTATCTAAGCTGTACCAGTCATGGAGATGGTCCAGAGGAAGTTCTCACGAAGGACATAAAAAGCATTTGATGTCTCTGGATCTGTAATAGAGTTATAAGGAGTTGGTGGGGGGGGGGGGGGGTGGAATCTTATTGAAACCTACATGATACTTAAAGGCCTTGGTTCCTTGAGTTTGTTATAGCCGGGGGTGGTAATGGGGACGAGCTCACATTACCTATTAAATGCTGCTAATGGTGTGCACCTCAAATATCCTTTGACAACCAAGTCCAGCTCCTGGCCTCACGCGTGGCTTAGCTATTAAGTCTAATGGAACCATTTCTACTGACAGGAGAAGGGGCAAAAGCGGATTACTAGCACCTTAAAACCAGTCACCTTGGGCAAATGGGGTTCGTCAGCTGTGGTTGGCAGCTCGTCTAGGAGAAGGAAACACTGATTTCAAACCTCCGCTGTCTTGTGGCTATACCGCTCATGGGAAGGCTTTGGGAGTAAAGCATGAGGAAAGAATCCGGAGCTGGAGTCCCTAAGTCAGTCCTACATTGAGTTCAACGCTGACTGGCAACTCCTACGACCCTGCTGGAACCAAACTGTATCGGTCTCTGCTGTTCTGTTGGGTTCATCAGATGCCTGGAGAGGGGATCTAGCTACATGGCAAACAGTTTTCTCTCTATATCATACCACCCAGACTTGCGTATCTAGACGACTAGGATGCAATATCCATGGTCATCCCTGACTGATGGAGGCCTCACTCACTCCCTCACTGAAAGGCCTGGATAAAGTGGATATGGGAACATTTTCCAGCAGTAGGACAGTCTAGGATCTGAGGGTACGGCCCTTTAGAACTGAGATGAGGAGGAGTTTCTTCAGCCAGAAGGCTGTAGAAGTTAAATCATTGTGTGTATTTAAGATGGAGATTAATAGGTTCTGGATTGGTAAGAAAGTTAAGAATACAAGGAGAGGGCTTGAAAACAAAAGTCAGGCATGATTGAGTGGCAGTACAGGCGCAATGAGCTGAATGGCCTAAATCTGCTCCTTTTTCTTACGGTCTTATACCTGGTACTAGGGGACACAGCATCAAAGTAAGAGGTAGGCAATGTTGAATCTGTGGTGTTGATGAAAGAAGCTATCCCACAAATCAGAATCAGAACCTGAATCAGGCTTTTTATCATTAATATACGTCATGAATGGGTTGTTTTGTGCAGGAATAGTTCATGGGTCCATGGACAGTTCAGAAATTTGGTAGGGAAGCTGTCCCTGAATCATGGGTCTTCTGGGTCTTCAGAGTCCTGTTCCTCCTCCCTGATGGGAATAATGAGAAGGGGGCATGTCCCGGTTGGTGATGGTCCTGGATGGATGGCACCTTCTTGAATCAAAATCAGGTTTAATATCACTGCATATGTTGTGAAACGCCCATGATGGAGCTGGCTGAGTTTGCAACCTCCTGCCGTTTTTTTCCAGTCCTGTGCAGTGACCCCTTCCAACCAGAGAGTGATGCAACCAGTTAGAATTTTCTACAGTACATCTATAGAAATTTGCTAAAGTCATTGGTGACATTCCAAGACTCCTCAAACTCCTAGTGAAGTACAGCCACTGTCATGCCTTCTTTGTAGTTGCATTAATATATTGGGCCCATGATAGATTTTCGGAGATTTTTGAGACTAATTTCTAAATGGGGAGAAGTTTCAAACATCAGAGGTGCGGAAGGACTTAGGAGTCCTCGTGCAAGACTCCCAGACGGTTAATTCACAGGTTGAGTCTGCAGTAGAGAAGGCAAAGGCAATGTTGGCATTTATTTCAGGGAGAGCAGAATATAAAAACAAAGAGATCATGCTGAGTCTTTATAAGACCCTAGTCAGGCTGCACTTCGAGTATTGTAAACAGCTTTGGGCCCCTTACTTCAGAAGGATGTATTGTCATTGGAGAGAGTCCAGAGGAGATTCATAGGGATGATTCTGGTAGTGAAAGGGTTAACATGTGAGGCGTGTTTGGCAGCTTTGGACCAGTACTCACTGGAATTTAGAAGAATATGTGGAGGTCTCGTTTAAATGTACTGTATGTTGAAAGGATTAGATAGAGTGGATGTGGAAAGGATGTTTCTTCTAGTTCTGGATACCCCCCACCAGAGGACACAGCCTCAAAATTGAAGGGCGAAGGGCATCAGACGCTTTAAAGATCTCTTTTGAGACAACTGTTTTGCATCATTTGAACAACTGTCTGCAAAGTTTAATCTACCTAACATTTATTTCTTTAGATATTTGTAAATTAGACATTTTATCCACCCTCTGATACCAAATTTCCCTGAGACACCCGACACAAATGTCATTGATATGTTTCTCTGTTTGAATCCATTCCGCAAAGGTCTAATATCTTTTATCAGCGACAAGCTGGCTGCTCTGAGGTGAGCCTCTCTTGACAAAATTAAAACTGCCTGGGAGCAAGATCTAAATTTTTCAATGGGATGAAGTCCTCAAGTTAGTTAACTCAACCTCTCTATGTGCCCGCCACTGCCTGTTACAGTTCAAGGTCATACATGGGGCCCATATGTCTAAAACTAAATTATCTCGCTTTTATCCAGATGTTAATCCCTGTTGCGACAAATGCAAAAGGGGCGAGGCTTCCCTTATCCATATGTACTGGACATGCTGTGGTTTGGAAAAATACTGGAAAGATGTCTTCCAAACTCTATCCCAAATACTTAATTACAATTTGGAACCCAACCCTTTGATTGCTCTTTTCATTACCTCTGGAGAAGGGGACATGCACCTAAGTCCGACTAAACGTCGCACACTGTCTTTTGCCTCTGTGTTGGCCAGGCGTGCTGTTTTGCTCAGGTGGAGGGATGCTGCCCCGCCCACCCACGCTCAGTGGCTCAGGGACATCATGTCCAGTCTACACCCTGAGAAGATCCACTATTCAATCCTCAATTCCGACATGAAGTTCCAAAAGGTGTGGGGACCCTTTCTTGAATATTTTCAAAATTCCCAGCCAGTCTAAAGGTCCATTTTCTCTCCCTTTCCTCAGTACACACATCCCTGACCTCCAGCATTTTCTGGTAAAACTCTTCAGACTCAGATTTGTTATCATACAACAGCCTATGTATTAGAAAAATACACCACCTCTATACCAGTGCAGCTCTGTGGGGACAAAGGTTCTGTTTAACCCTTTTTGCCAATGCATTGATGGCTTGGAGTTGGGGACTGGGAGGGGTGGGGTGATAATGTTTGTACTATGAGTGCATCTCCTTCGTAAATGTGGATTGTACATTTGATATATTTGTTATGCACTGCACAATTCTCCTTTACACTATGTTCTCTTTACAGTATTTTTTTTTAATTGTTGAAAAAAAATTGAAGGGCAGCCCTTTAGAACAGAAGTACGGAAGAATTTTTTTTAGCCAGAGTGGTGAATCTGTGGAATGCTCTGCCACAGATTGTGGTTGGAGACAAGTCTGTGGGTATATTTAAAGTGGAAGTTGATAGATTCCTGATTGGTCGGGACATCAAGGGATAGGGTTAGAGGGCAGATGTATGGGGTTGAATGGGATCCGGGATCAGCCATGATAAAATGGTGGAGCGGATTCGATGGGCTGAATGGTCTAATTCTTCTCCTATGTCTTACGGGCTTATGGACAGCCAGGAACTTGAAGCTTTCCCTTTCCACTGCTGAGCCGTCGGTGAGAGCCGGCGTGTTTTCCCTCACTTCCCCTTCCTGAAGTCCACAATCAATTCCTTGGTCTTACAGGCATTGAGTGCAAGGTTGCTGTTGCGACACCACTCAGCCAGCTGATCTATCTCACTCCTGTATGCCTCCTCACCACCATTTGAAATTCTGCCAACAATAATTGTGACATTGGCAAATTTATTGATGGCATTTGAGCTGTAACTAGTCATAGAGTCATGGGTTTAGTGAGCACAGAGCAGTGGGCTAAGCACACATCTTTGAAATGCACCAGTGTTGATAGTGAGGAGGAGATGATATTTCTAAACTGCGCTGACTGAGACACTGTCTCTTGAAGATGCGCTAGATAGTGGGGAGGATTGTACCTCTGATTTCTCTTCTGATAATTGCCCCCTTCACCATTCCCTATCTGTTTTCCTCTCTCACCTTGTCTCCTTACCTGTCCATCATCTTCTTCTGGTGCTCATCTCCCTTCCCTTTCTTCCTTGATCTTCTACCCTCTCCTATCAGATTTCCCCCCATCACCAGCCCTTTATCTCTTTCATCTTTCAGCTTCCCGGCTCTTTACTTCACTCCTCCCTCCCTCCTGGTTTCACCTATCACCTACCCCTTTGTACTTCCTCCTCCCCTCCCCCAACATTCTTGCTCTAACATCTCATCTTTTTTCTAGTCCTGATGAAATGTCAGGATCTTATTGAAATTACCTGCCATTGTGGGACAATTCCCAGAATTATTATTCGATTCACAACCGTGAGAAAATCTTCAGATACACACCACATGCTGGAGGAACTCAGCAGGCTAGGCAGCAACTATGGAAAAGGGTAAACGATTACATTTCAGGCCAAAACCCTTCCTGCGGGACTTGCCCTGAAACGTCGATTGTTTACTCTTTTGTGTGTGCTGCTTGGATTTCCAGCATCTACAAATTTTCACATCTCTGGGTTGTATCTTCTGTTTCCTCTACCCGTTGGGAGAGGGGAGCAGGAAGAATGGGCAGGATGAGAGGGGCCCATGATTTTGCAGTCTGCCTTTCTGAAGCAGCAGTGTGTGGACAGAGTCCATGGAGGGAAGGGTGGTTTTCGTGATGTGCTGAGCTGTGTCCACGTCTCTCTGCAGGTCCTTGTGATCACATACAGAGCAGTTGCCATCCCAAGCTGTTATGCATCCAGATAGAAAGCTTTCTGTGGTACATCAGTAAAAGTCGGTGAGGGTGTCACGTGCCAAAAGCATGCTAAATTTCTTCAGTGTCCTGTGGGAGTAGAGACATTGCTGAGCTTTCCTGGCCATGGTGTGTATATGGTTGGACCAAGACAAACTTAAAGTTGGAGACTAAGTCTGGAAGGGGCAAAATGTCCAGACAGAAGATGGCATGTTGTCCTTCAAGCTTGCTTTGAGCCATGTTGTAACGATGCTGGAGAACAGATATGAAGATCAGAGTGGGAGTGGGAACAGGAAGCTGAAGGGTTATTCTGTTTGTGTTTGGTTTCGCCAATATGGAAAAGGCAGCATTGTGACTACCGAATACAGTACACTGATCTGAAAGAAGTGCTGGTGAATCGCTGCTTCAGTTCGGAAGACTCTTTGGATCTTTGGATGTTGGGAAGTAAAGAGGTGAAAGTGTTGCACCTCCTGTGATTTACGAGGAAGTACCATAAGATGGGAAGTAATTGGTGAGGGCAGAAGAGCAGGCACAAAGCCACAGAGTGATCCAAAATGCTCAGAGGTGCAACACTTTCATCTCTTTCAAGTCAAGTCAACTTTTATTGTCATTTCGACCATAACTGCTGGTAAAAATGAGACAACTTTTTCAGGACCATGGTGTTACATGACAGAGTACCAAAAACTAGACTGAACTACGTAATAAAAAAAACACAGAGAAAGCTACACTAAACTACAGACCTACACTGGACTGCATAAAGTACACAAAAACAGTGCAGGCATTACAATAAATAATAAACTTCCCAACATCCAAAGATCCAAAGAATCTTCCTAACTGAAGCAGCGATTCATCAGCGCTTCTTTCAGATCAGTGTGTCTGGTGGTTGAATCTCATTGGAGCTGGCAAAAATTGCGAAAGTTGTTAAATTTAATAGTGCAAGGGAAATAGGATGAAAATATATGCTGCATTACCAAGCTCTGCCTTTGGATGGCGGTGTTGCCCACATTTACTGAGTAAACATGACTGAGCGCACAGACCAAACTCTCCTCCCTGGGTTAACAAATTTTCCCAATGAGCCTGTCCATCTTCCAATAAACTTTCCCACACGGTGCTGAGCCTTCATCATTGATGCTGGGAGGATATTCCTTTAGAAAACAGCATCTGATTGGATCAAGAGAGATGATTTGTACGTCAAAGTAAATTTTATAATCAAAGTCGGTATACTACCCTGAGATTCATTTTCTTGCAGGCATTCACAGTAAATACAAGGAAATACAATAGAATCAATGGTAAACTGCACACAAAAGATGGACAAGTAATGGCAAAGGACAACAAGTTATGCAAATACAAAAAGAAAAAAAAATAAATAAATAAGCAATAAATATTGAGAACATGAATTGTAGAGTCCTTGGAAGTGAACCCATAGGTTGTGGCAACACACACAAAATGCTGGTGGAACGCAGCAGGCCAGGCAGCATCTATAGGGAGAAGCGCTGTCGACGTTTTGGGCCGAGACCCTTTGCTGCCTGGCCTGCTGCGTTCCACCAGCATTTTGTGTGTTGCTTGAATTTCCAGCATCTGCAGATTTCCTCGTGTCTGCCATAGGTTGTGGAATCAGTTCAGTGTGGGGTGAGTGAAGTTATTCCGTCTGGTTCAGGAGTCTGACGGTTGAGGGGACAGGGAGGTCCACTCAGCGGAGAACATCTTTGGCTGTCGGCCACTGACGTTAAAATGGCTGTTCATTGCCAGAGCAAAGAAAAGAGCTGGAAAAATTACTGCGCTCCACCCACAGTAACAGTCACCTATTCAAATGCCATCAAATACAAAATATTTTCATCGACCAGTTGAGTTCAGTCAAGGACACAACACCACCACTTTCTATTGCTAACTGACCAATTACAACCCCTCTCCCCACAGACACACAACATGTAGCGTCATAGAATCTTCAGGCAGCTCTGAGTCTGCTTCCTTCCCCAGGCCAGCAAACGATTGCTTTGGAAGTGTGTGTCTGTTTGTCCATTGGAATTTGCTGATGAATCCGCTCCTTTCTCCATCATACTTTTTGACAGCCTATGCTTGTTTTCTCGGGGACCTCTGCAGACAGCTACCATCTAGCTCACACCCTGCCTTCTTTTGAAGGGGTGGGAACACCCACACCTCCACTCTGCCCCACAGTCTCCTCACATCCATTCTCTTGACCACCATGACTATGCCAAAACCACAGTGAAAGCTCTGTAATAACACACACAAAGTGCTGGAGGGACTCAGCAAGTCAGGCAGCATCTATGGAGAGGAATAAAGAATCAATGTTTCCGGCCATGACCCTTCATCGGGGAACTTCATAAAAGCCTGTAATTAATGGTAAGTGGAATTTAATCCTAATAATAGAACAAAAGATGCATTTGGGGGGAATGAAAATCAAAAAAAAAATTACAATAAAAGCTTATTATGCCAGAAATGCAGGTCACATCAGCGGCAAGAGAAATGCAGCTAATGTTTCTGGTTGTTGACTCTTTGTGAGAGCACATTAATTAGCAGTAAAGCCATGGGGAGTCTTGAGGAACAGGGGGATATCAATGTACGAGTCCAAGGGTCCTGAAGGTAATTACAGCAGTCAGTGAAGGAAACTTGCCTTCATTGAGACCCTGCAGTGGTGAAGGTCGATCATGTATGTTGCATCCTACCTGACTGCATGAAAGGCAAGCCAGGGCAGTATGATATGGAGAGCAAACTAGGGCCCCCACAGCAGGCCCCCCATCATGCAGCTGATGAATCCAAAGGAATAGCAGGGCCCGAAACAGTTTGGCATCATATTCGTCGCAGGAGTTGCCAGTCAGCGTTGAACTCTACGTAGGACTGCCTTGGGGTCTCCAGCTCCAGATTTTTCCTTGGGGTTTACTCCCGAAGCCTGCTTCATGACTAGGTATGACTGCAAGGCAGTGGAGGTTTAAGATAGATGAGTTGCCATCCATGGCTGACAAGCCCCATCTGCCCAAAGCAACTGGTCTTAAGGCACCAATAAACTGCCTTTGTCCCTTCTGTCAATAGAAGGTTCTGCTGGGCTTAGTAGCTAAGCCACACATGAAGGCCAGGAGCTGGACTTGGTTGTCAGAGGCTATTTAATAAGAGGTAGCTTATCCCCACTAACCCCCCCCCCTTAAGAGTAGAGAGGTTGTGGCACATTATAAAATAGTGCACAGTTCTGGTCACCAAAGCAGATGAAGATGTGTTTGCATTGAAAAGGATGCAGGGGAGGTTCACCAGATGTCACCAAGGATGGAGCATTTCAGACCTGAAGAACACTGCATAGATTGGACTAGTTTTCCCTAGAGCAAAGGAAGCAGTGGGAGAACCTGCCGAGGTGCACAGAATTCCGAGGGATATAGACAGGGCCAATAGTTGGAAACGTTTCCTCATAATGAAATGGATTTCTAGGCAAGGGGGTGACGTTTAGCGGGAGTTGGAGTTGCTTTATTATTGTTGCATATACCGAGGCACGATGAAAAGTTTGTCTTGCATAGTGTTCATACAGATCATTTCATCGCACAGCACATTGACGTAGAACAAGGTGAAATAATAACAATGTAGAATAAACAGATCTGAGGAGATATTGTTTTTCCCAGATGGTGGTTGGAATCGAGAACACTGCCTGAGGGGTTGGTGGAGCCAGAGACACTCACAGTAGTTTTGAGCAGATGAATAAGCAAGGAATGAAAGCTATGGATCAAGTGCTGGTAAGTGGGTTCAGTATAGATGAGTAGGTAATTGTTCACGTGATTGGCTGAAGAGCCTGTAGGTATTTCAGTGCTGTGTGACTTCATGGCTTTATTACAGAAATCTCTGGGCCGCAGCAGCAGGAGTAAATCACTGATATCTCTTGAGTGGCGTGAACAGCCATTCACAGTGTACTGTAACCGTGCCTGAAACTTCGGGACTTCCCAACACTTTAGAAGACTTAAGCCTAATGGAAATAGGGGCAGGAGGCAGGCCGAGAGCTCCCTGAGGCTACTGCGCCACTGAATAAGATCATACCTTGGTCTAGTTCCAATTTCCTGCCTGTTCCCCATAACCTCGACTCCCCTGTAAACCAAGAATCTGTCTACCTTAGCCTTGAATATATTGAATGACTGCACCTCTAGAGTTGCCTTGGGGTAGAGAGTTCCATAGATGGCCCTCTGAGAGAAGATGTTTTTCTTATCTCCATCTGAAATGTGTGACTTCTAACTCTTGTGCCATCTTCTTTTAGACTTCCACATTAAGCAGTTCTCAGTCACCTTTAGAATCGTAGATGTTTCAATAAGATCACCTCTCATTCTTGTAAACTCCAGTATTGCAGCCTTTAAGGTTTATTTTTTAAGTATTACTACTCTTGTTACGTCGGAAATTTAACATGCAAATTGCCAGCAAAGACACCGTATAAAAAAGCTAGCTAACCGCGGTGCAGGAGGGGTGGAGTTGTTTTTCAGTGTGGAGATATAACTGTGCCTGAGGTGTGTCCTTGCTCTAGGTTACTTTCTGTAAAAATAAAAAGTCACAAGCTGTTATTTGGTGTTTGATTAGTTTCAGTGCATGTGGTGAAGAGGGTGGAGCAGGTGGTTGAAGTAACCCAAAATAGTGCTGGTGTTAAGCTGTTTGAGGTGCACAGTGTCTGTGGATCAGATCACTGACGAGATAACTGCAAACGGACAATTCACCAAATGACTGATCTTACTTGCACACTGAAGCTCACCAAGCCTCTTATGTTAGAAATAACAATGAACACACAACAGGGCGTCTAGTCCCAAAGCATTTCACACTTAAACTGGCAGTGTAGAAAATGTATTTGAATAATCTATGCCCTCAGCAAAAGTGTGAATTGTGGACAGCTTCTTCTCACTGAAGAGATGGCTGATAGCTGGGGCATCCAGGGTAACTCGTGTTCTCGTCTTCAAGAAAGTGCTATTGAATCATTTATATCCATCTGAAACTACACCACTCCCCACTGCGCATAACAGATAATCTCACCTGCTCCCTCAATACCAACTCTTTAGCCAAGAAAGCACAGTGGCACCTCAATTTCCTGAGGAGACTGAGGCGAACAAGGCTCCCTTCACCTTACCCACCATTCTAACCGATTTTTACAGGAGTACCGTTGAGCGTGTCCTGACAAACTGCATCACCATCTGTTACGGAAATTGCGAGGCACCTGTCTGCAGCTCTGCAAAGGATGGCTGAGAGGACCATCAGGGTCTCCCTTTCACACACCTGAGATATTGACTAGTCGTTAGCATTGTCAATGATCCCTCCCATCTCTTTTACCCCCTCACCATCAGGCAGGAGGTACCACAGCAATTGGACAAGGACTGTGAGGATGGCAAACAGCTGCTTACCCCAGGCTGTTGAAAGCACTGAACTCCCAGCCACACCTAGGATTCACCATGTATGAAGTACCAGTAGCATTATACTGTTTACTTTTTAACTTGTGTCATTAATGCAGCTTGTTATTTGTGGTAATATTACTTTGTTATATGTACTGTGTTATGCACCTTGGTCTGGAGGGCAGTTGTTTCATTTAATGGTATACATGTATAAGGTTGAAATGACAATACATTTGAACTTATGTGAAATTTCCATAAGACCGTGTGGAAGCATAAGTAGGCCATTTGGCCCATCAAGTCAGCTCTGCCACTCATCGTGGCTGATTTATTATCCCTCTCAACCCCATTCTCCTGCCTTCTCCCCATGATTTTTGATGCCCTTACTAATCAAGAACCTTTCAACCTCCACTTTAAATATACCCAATGACTTGACGAACACAGCCATCTGTGGTAATGAATTCCACAATTTCACACTCATTTTCCCTGTAGCTGAGAATTTTGTGCTTAAACCTCTGCAGTGGGTTTGAAACTGCGGTTCCATGAGAAAGAGATGAGAATTCTGCCCACTTAAGGTTCTTGATTAGCAAGGGCATCAAGGGGTATGGGGAGAAGGCAGGGGAGTGGGGATGACTGGAAGAATTGGATCAGTCCATGATCGAATGACAGTGCAGACTCGATGGGCCGAACGGCCTACTTCTGCTCCTACATCTTATGGTCTTATGACCCACAACAAGCACCAATTCTTCCAGTTTTACAGCTTTCAATTATGTAAAACAGCACTTTTATTTCACTGTACCTTCTTATAAACATACGGACATGCTTGCGTTGACACAATTTATTTCAAACTCAGCACTTTGCTTTCATGATAAACATCACTGTCGGTGAGAATTAGACAAAGGATGAATGAGGTGTGTCTGATCTCAGTTACTGGTTCTGAAACCTTCCACATGGAGCAGTGACAGATGCAGATGCTATTTATGATCTGAACCAGAGGTTGAAAGGGAGTTATTTAGTCTGGATTAATTAGCATTGTGACAGCTCATGCTGAGAATGCAGTGTGGAACCAGTTGAGCCGTAGAACGATGGCTTTGCTTCCTTCCTCTGCTATCCTTCACGTCGATCTCCTCACTTGTACGTTTTTGCTCTTTTTGGAATCTTTTGCTGATTTTGCTTTTGACTTGGGCTGGCAAAATGTAAAATAAGTATTAAAAAAAATAACTCGGCAATAAGTGGAGTCAAACCAGCCTCAAAATTTCAACTTTACCTCAAAATATACACAACCACACTTGTTATATTGCAAACTAAACATGAATTTCAGAAAAGCTCCGTTGAGAAAAGGAGGGCACTAATTTCTGTAGCAATTAATGCCACCTTTAAAGGCCAATCAAAAGTTCAAAGTAAGTTTATTATCACAACCCTGACATTCATTTTTTTGTGGGCATACTCTATAAATCCAATAGCCGTAATAGATTCAATGAAAGACCGCAGCAACAGGGCAGACAATCACTGTACAAAAGACAACAAACTGTGCAAACGTAAAGAGAAAGAAATAATAAACAAATAAATAAATAAGCAATAAATATCAAGAACATGAGATGAAGAGTCCTTGAAAGTGAGTCCATAGGTTGATGGGGCAAGTGAAGCTAATCTCTCTAGTTCAAGAGCCCGATGGCTGAGGGGTAATAACTATTCTTGAACCTGTACCTTCTTCCTAATGGCGACAGTGAGAAGAGAGCATGACCTGGGTGGTGGGGGTCCCTGACAGTAGATGCTGCTCTCCCGCACCAACACTCTGTGTAAATGTGCTCCGTGGTGGGGTGGGCTTTACCCGTGATGGGCTGGGCTGTGTTGACTACTTTTTCCAAGATTTTATGTTCAAGAGCATACCAGGTAGTGGTGCAGCCAGTCAATATACACCCTGCCACACATCTGTAGATGTTTGTCAAAGACTTAGCTGTCATTCAGAATCAGAATCAGGGTTATTATCACCAGCACGTGACGTGAAATTTGTTAACAGCAGCAGCAGTTCAATGCAATACATCATATAGAAGGGAAAAAACATAAAATAAACTAATAATAATATAAATAAATAAATGAATTACAGTATACATATATTGAATAGATTAAAAGTTGTGCAGAGAACAGAAATACTATATATTAAAAAGTGAGGTAGTGTTCAAGGGTTCAATGTCCATTTAGGAATTGGCTGGCAGAGGGGAAGAAGCTGTTCCTGAATCGCTGAGTGTGTGTCTTTTGTATCTCCTACCCAATGGTAACAGTGAGAAAAGGGCATGCCCTGGGTGCTGGAGGTCTTTAATAATGGACGCTGCCTTTCTTGAAGATGTCCTGGGTACTTCGTAGGCTAGTACCCAAGGTGGAGCCGACTAAGTTTACAATCCTCTGCAGTTTCTTTCGGTCCTGAGCAGTAGCCCCCCACCCTCCCCATACCAGACAGTGATGCAGCCTGTCAGAATGCTCTCCTTGGTGCATCTATGGAAGTTTTTGAGTGTATTTGTTGACATGCCAAATCTCTTCAAACTCCTAATGAAATATAGCCGCTGTCTTGCCTTCTTTTAAAACTACATCGATATGTTGGGACCAGGTTAGATCCTCAGAGATCTTCTCAAACTTCTTAGGAAGTAGAGGTGCTGCGTGCTTTCTTCATAATTGCACTTACATGCTGTGCTCAGGACAGGTCCTCTGAAATGATAACACTGAGGAATATGAAGTTGCTGATCCCCCGATGAGGACTGCCTCTTGGACCTCTGGATTCCTCCTCCTGAAGTCAATAATGAGCTCCTTGGTCTTGGTGACATTGAGTGAGAGGTTGCTGTTGTGGCACCATTCAGCCAGATTTTCAGTCTCCCTCCTGTATGCTGACTCATCACCACCTTTGATTTGGCCTACAACAGTAGCGTCATCTGCAAACTTAAATATGGCATTGGAGCTGCGCTTAGCCACACAATCATATGTGTACAGCGAGTAGAGCAGGGGGCTAAACACACAGCCTTGTGGTGCACCTGTGCTGGTAGAGATTGTGGAAGAAATGCTGTTGCTAATCCAAACACACTAGGGTCTGCAAGTGAGGAAACTGGGGATGCAATTGCACCAGGAGGTACTGAGGCCAAGGTCTTGCAGCTTATTGATTAATTCTGAGGGGATGATGGTATTAAATGCTGAGCTGTATTTGATAAAGAGCATCCTGATGTGTGCATCTTTGCTGTCCAGATGTTCCAGGGTTGAGTGAAGAGCCAATGAAATGGCATCTGCTGTGCCAAAAGGTAAATTGGAACAGATCCAAGTTGCTTCCTAGGCAGGAATTGATATGTTTCATCATCAAAGCACACATCATCACTGTGGATGTAAATAAAGCTTTATGAAGGTGTTTACAGATGTGATGCCCAGCAAGTTCCCACATGCTTTGGAGTTATGACAAGACAATCTGTTTTTGAGAACACCAGAGATAAATCGCCCATTCTTCAGGAACTCTCCACTTAAGCATCCACCTCACTCAGGTTAGCTTTAAGTGAAGCAGATCTTGTCCCTGTGGTGGGATTTGAACCTACAACCCTGTGTCTCAGAGGTAGGAGTGCTGTCCACCGAGCCACAAGTCACACCTTCACTTGAAATGGATATGTGGAGAGCTGTGGATGCAAGGAACATCTGGGGGAAATTCAATGCCATGGGAATTAATTTATAAAGTCAACCACTACCCACAAATGAAGACCCTCCAATATACACAAATTGTTGTCTTTTAATACATTTTCTGTTTTCTAACCACTTTTACCACTTATAACAATACTAAGATTCAATGGACCAGTGATGGTGTCAGTGAACACTTCTCTGGATGAGGGTGTTACTGGCCAGGCCAGCATTTATTACCCATCCCTAACTGCCCTCGAACCAGATGGCTTGCTGGGCCTTTTAGATTAGAGGATTTAAGAGTAGGACAAATGGAATGGGTCTGGATGATTTATCAACAAGTATAACAGATCCAGTGAACTACATGGATTTTTATGATGACCCAGTTGTTCTTGTGTCACCAATAAAAAATAACCCACTCAAAATGCTGGAGGAACTCAGCAGGCCAGGCTGCCAGGCCTGCTGAGTTCCTCCAGTACTTTGTGTGTGTTGCTTTGATTTCCAGCGTCAGCAGATTTTCTCTTGTTTGTAACCATTACAAAATACTTGTTTTCTAAGTTCCACAGTTGCCGTGGTGGGGCTTGAACTTGGATCTCCAGGCCTCTGGATTACTGTAATATAACTGTTCTTGCAGTATTTTTGTCCCACTGCACTCTCCAGCATTCAGTGTGCTTCATAACGACACACGGTTCACCCTCTAACCCAGTGAGACATCTCAAGGTGCTTTGTAGGTGGCCAAAAGCGACTACTGACATCAAGCTGCAGAAAAGAAACAGTAGCCAAAAGCTTGAGGTTTTAAGAAATATTTCAAACGAAGGGATGGAGTACCGGAGCCCGGGGACATAATGCCATGCTTGCCTTCATTAATCAGGGTATTGAAAATAAAAGTTGGCAGGTCTTGCTGCTGTATAAACCACATTTGGAATATTGTGTGTAGTTCTGGTTGTTGCACTACAGAAAGGATATGAAGGATTTGGAGAGTGTGTAGAAGAGATTCACCGGGACTTTGCCTGGTTTGGAGTGCATTAACTATAACGACAAGTTGGACAAGCTTGGGCTGTGCCTTAGTGTTCAATATTCATTGTTCTATGTAGGCAGCTGAAGGCATCATTTCCAGTAATAGGTATCCAGGAACATCGAGACAGGAACTGGAGGAGTTCAGATATCCCAGGGAATTGCAAGGATCAAGGATCACCTTTAGACAGTGTATTTACATCTACTGGGAATTCACTGTCGTGTTTTGGTGCAACATGCAACAAAAACACCATTTACATTTATAAAGAATTATATTAAAAATAAAGTTAAAGATTAGAGCAAGGAGAAATTAAAGCTTGTTATGTGGCCCTAGGAATATTTGTATACCTTAACATGAATTAAACTGGCCTCACAGTCAAGCAGATGTAGAGGGAAACCTCAAGTGATGGACAGTTATTGAGAGATTGAAGACAGTCAGGAGCAGTGATGGTCTTCCTCTAGGATTCAGGGTGTTACCTTTGATTTCTGTGCAATGTACCAGCCACGGGGGTAGCGAGCAATGCTGTCCATGTATTTCTCCGATTTATTGAAGTCCTCAAGCCACTTGAGGTGGTTGTACTGTGGCTCGACCTGTTTGAGGCGAGCCCGCATTGCCTTGTTCTCACGATTTACTCTTTCCAGCTCCCGTTGCCGCCTCTCCCTGTTCAAACTGATACACAAAGAGGACGGCAATGTAAGAAAGAGCTCGCAGTCATCTAGATCACCCTGTCACCCTCAGGTCTCATGGTCTGTAATTCCCTGGACATCTTCTGCATCCCTCCTCCCTTCTTAACCACAGGGTCTATGTTAACTGGCAGCCAGTCCCCTGTGTCTGTAACTTCCTCCGACAAATGATTACAATTCTACATCAACATACTTCTGGACAATTACTGCAGGAGGAGCCACAGCGTCAAGTTCCACACAGATGGACAATCAGCAGGAGAAATGTAGACAAAGCACTGGACAAAGTCCCTTGATTTTATTTTAAATAACTTAGTGAGATGTTTTACCCTCACTGTCCAACCAGCAGTAGTCCTTGCTCCACACAGCCCCTCTGACAGCTTCAATACCACATCCAGTTAACAGGCTCCCTGATTATCTCCCAGCTGGAGCACTAGGTCCTGTCCCGATGTCACCTTTAATAAGATGCTGGAGCCCAGGAGAGAATGTGGAAGAAGTTTATTGGACCATTTCTAGAGGGAGAGACTGGACAAAATGCAACCTCTCTCCTCGGAATCTAAATGAAAACTCAAAATCAAGAAGGGCTTTGCGAGAGTATATTTGGCGAGGGTCCAGAAGAATTTCATGAGAATTATCCTGGGAATGAAAGGGTTAATGTGTGAGGAATGTTTATCGGCTTTGAGCCTGTACTCACTGGAGGTTAAAAGAATGAGGGGGGATCTGGTTGGAACTTATTGAATATTGGAAGGCCTAGATAAAGTGAACATGGAGAGAATGTACGACCACAGCCTCAGAGTAGCAGGTTGTCTTGGAATACAAGGATGCCCCTTTAGAACAGAGATGAGGAGGAATATTTTTTAGCCAGAGTGTGATGAATCTGTGGAATTCATTGCCACTGATGGCTATGGATGCCGTCATTGGGCATATTTAAAGCAGAGGTTGCTAAGTTCTTGATAAGTCAGGGTGTCAAGGTTACAGGGAGAAGGCAGGAGTTTGAGGTTGAGAGCTATAATAAATGAACCAAGATGGAACGGCAGAGCAGACTTGCTGGGCCAAATGGCCTAATTCTGCTCCCATGTCTGATGGTCTGATGGTATAAACAAAGAGAGACAGTTTCCATGAGCAGGAGGCTAGGTGACCAGAAGAACCAGGGTGGTGGGAGGGGGGAATATTTATGTGCTGCATGTTCCTATGGTCAGGGACATACTCCCCGAAAGGACAGTGGAACTGGATTCAACAGCAACCTCCAAGAAATGCTGGATGTATTTGAGCAACACGCACACTCAGATTTCCAGCATTTGCAATCTTCTGTTGTTTATGGTTGGATATACTTGCATGACTTTGGAGGAATAGTAAGGAACTGACTGGAGACTTTTTTTGCCAGGGTCATCCGAGGATTGGTGAGCTGCCTGGTTTGCTGCATTAGTTTGAGAGCAGGCCAGGCCCTGTGACCAAGCCAGACGCGTCAAACAGGCAAGCACCGCCGTGTATCACGGTTCGGGCACTGAGGATGGAGTAGGTTGCCATTTAACTATCCACTGGAAGATAAGGCACCTTTTCATCTTGTATTCATTCGTATTGTCAACTCGCCCGGTTGTCCTCATGATCGTTGACATCTTCTCCAGCAGTTTCTTGTTGTTTTTCTCGATGGTGGAGCGATGGTCTTCCTCAAGCTGTGTTTGAATGCAAACAACAGTCAGTATACCTAACCGAGCTACCAGAGCTGAATACACAAACACTGCCTTTAATGGGAAGAGATGAAACCGGCCACCAGGAAGCAGCTGGAGCTCTGAGGGAAGAGACAGGGCCAAGTCCCACACAAATAAACGGTATCAGGTCTGCACTGCACCTTCCAGGGCCCCCAGCCCCCACCTCCCGCTCCCCCGAGAGAATCACAGCCACTGAAGCAGTGTGTCTGCAGTGGATCAGGCATGGGTGGCAGCATCCCGATTTAAATCAATTACCTCAGCGCATGGCCCTGGCTGACGCAGTACAGAGGAAACCACACAATGTGGGAGGGGTGGTATGAGGGAGCATCGCACTGTTTGGAGGGACGGTACTGTACGGAGGGAGATTAACACTGTGGGAGGAGCAGTACAGTACTGAAGGAACTTCAAACTGGGGGGAGGAGTGGTACAGAGGGTTACACTGTGAGAAAGAGGTACTGAGTGAGGGTCACAGTGGGAAAGGCAGTACCGAGGGTGCATCACACTGTGAGAGGGGAAGTACTAAGGGAAGGTTACTTTGTGGGAAAGGTGGTTCTAAGGGAGTGCTGCATGGCTGGTTGATCAGTGCTGAGGCAGTACGGCTCTGTGGAGGGGCATTTGCACTGTCACAGTCACAGATCAGATTGTGGGAGTGATGCTCTGGTGAAGGGGCTTTTGCACTGTCACAGTCACAGATCAGATTGTGGGAGTGATGCTCTGGTGAAGGGGCTTTTGCACTGTCACACACAGATCAGATTGTGGGAGTGATGCTCTGTTGGAGGGGCTTTTGCACTGTCACAGTCACAGATCAGATTGTGGGAGTGATGCTCTGGTGAAGGGGCTTTTGCACTGTCACAGTCACAGATCAGATTGTGGGAGTGATGCTCTGTTGGAGGGGCTTTTGCACTGTCACAGTCACAGATCAGATTGTGGGAGTGATGCTCCGTTGGAGGGGCTTTTGCACTGTCACAGTCACAGATCAGATTGTGGGAATGATGCTCTGTTGGAGGGGCTTTTGCACTGTCACAGTCACAGATCAGATTGTGGGAGTGATGCTCTGTTGGAGGGGCTTTTGCACTGTCACAGTCACAGATCAGATTGTGGGAATGATGCTCTGTTGGAGGGGCTTTTGCACTGTCACAGTCACAGATCAGATTGTGGGAGTGATGCTCCGTTGGAGGGGCTTTTGCACTGTCACAGTCACAGATCAGATTGTGGGAGTGATGCTCTGTTGGAGGGGCTTTTGCACTGTCACAGTCACAGATCAGATTGTGGGAGTGATGCTCCGTTGGAGGGGCTTTTGCACTGTCACAGTCACAGATCAGATTGTGGGAGTGATGCTCCGTTGGAGGGGCTTTTGCACTGTCACAGTCACAGATCAGATTGTGGGAGTGATGCTCCGTTGGAGGGGCTTTTGCACTGTCACAGTCACAGATCAGATTGTGGGAGTGATGCTCTGTTGGAGGCACCATAATAAGACAATGCAAAATGGTGCAAGTGCTGAAAACCTGAAGCTGAAGCAAAATGCGGGTCAGATGCATCTGTGAAGGGAGAATCATCGCTAACACCCTGGTGAAACGTCATCGACCTTTGATATTCACATGGCAGCATAAAAAACTGGCTATTGACATTGCCGCTGTGGGATCTTGCTGTGCTTAAATTAACAGCAGAGTTTGGCTCGTAGCAGCAACAAATGAACTTCGGGGATCCCATTGACTATAAATGCTTTGGGTCTTCAAGAGGAGCTGCTGAACAACAGCTTAGAAATGCAAACCTTCTTTTCTTCGTCACTGATGCAGTGAGCACTCTGATAATGGCTACATCAACAACTTGAGATTTTGCTACAGGTAAAGGTTTAAGAGAACCCACTGCTGTTCCAGTAAAAGGTGACATCTCTGCCATTTCAGAAAGCTCTTCTGACACTGAAACGCTCCATACCACTTACTTGTTTCCCCTTATCCCACCCTTCCTCTCCCTTGCCGTCTCGATCTGCCGTCACCCACATCTTCCTCCCTACAATTCTCCTTCCCTTCACTCTCTGCTCCTATTAGATCCACCTTCTTCAGCCCTTTGCTCCTTCTACCCATCACCTCTTAGTTTCTAACATCATTCCCACTCTCCCTCCTCCCTCACCTAGATCCCAACACACACCAGCTCTTACTCCACACCTTTTTATACCGGTTATCGTCCTTCTTTCCAGTCCCGGTGAAGGGTCTCGACCCAAAATGTCCCTCCAGAGATGCTGCCTGACCTGCTGAGTTCCTCCAGCATCTTGTGCGATGCCACACACCAGTGTCAGCCTGGGTTCAATCTGATGCACCACACACCCCCAGCATTTCTCCTTCTCCTTGACCTGCCCCCATTAGTTGACTCCTCAGCACTGGCAGAATCTAAAGTAATATTGGCACATTTCCACTCTGTGCAACTAGGGGCCTCTGCAGATCAAGAACAATAAGTAAAAGACATTTTCACCATTTCCCATCCCAGTTACACACATGTCACAGTTGTTTTCCACCAACAGCCCTGATCTGCCAATGCAATGATAAACAGCAGGGTGATGTGACAGGGAACTGGCACGTGTGATAATTGATATCACTAATGCTCCATTTCCCAGTGTCACTCAATATCATTGAGGTCTCTCTTAACACAGGCAGGCTATGAAAATCAGCTGGTGCAGCTCTTCCGGCAGACACTGCGAGCCAGGGTCCAACGGAGGCACGAAGGCGCACACCGAATGTGACAATAACAGTCTACAAATAAACACGTAGCTTATGCAGCTCAAACAATCTAATCGGTCTGTGCTGGCGTTTCTGCCCCACACAGCTTGCTCCCACCCCTCACCATCTCCCCCCATCCCACTCTCCGTCTGTGTACATCAGCCTCCTCCAAACCCACCTCTGCTCTTCAATGTGACTCTCCGAGTGGGAAGGACGATTCTCCATCCTTTCAGCTCTCCTGAGCTCACGGACGATTTGTCTGAGACTGTCAATTCTCCTCCCCTCCACATCAACCTGCACCAACCTTTCCTGGCCAGTGCTTCTGTCTCGGGAGTCACCTCTTGCCCACCTCTGCCCCTTTTGTGTATTTCACTGAGTTTCAATGGTATAGGGAGACATGTTGACACACTGTCATGTGAAAGTGTACAGCCCTGGGGAGACATGACCACACAGGAGAAGACAAGGAACACCTTACCTTTAGCTTCTTAAATTTCAGTTGAAGATGAGAGAAGGTTTCAGGAGAGTGGTTGTCAACCATTGATTTAACCGCTTGTACCTACAAGAGAATTCCACTGATAAGCCGTTAAGAATATTTTGGCAATGAACAGAGCATTTAAAATTAAGTAGACAATAGTAAACTACGTACCCAGAGTGAGAATCAGCCCCTTGAGACTGTCCCTCTATCCATTTCAACTTTAGTGACCCCCATCTCAGTTGTAGAGTGTTGAACTGAGTGCATCTGTCATGTTTTGAGGAAGGGCCTGAACTCGAAATATGAACTGTCCATTTCCCCCCATAGATGTTGCTTGGCCTGCTGATCTCCCCAAGCATTTCAGAATCAGAATCAGGTTTCATATCACTGCACACGTCGTGAAATTTGTTGTTTTTGTGGCAGCAGTACAATGCAATACTGAATGATAAAAAACCATGAATTAAGTTGAAAGTATATACAGTATAAAATAGTCCAATTTAAGTAGAGCCAAAATAAGTCCTGAGGTAGTGTTCATGGTTTCATTGTCCATTCAGAAATCTGATGGCAGAGGGGAAGCTGCTCCTGAATCATTGAGTGTGTGCCTTCCGTCTCCTGTACCTCCTCCCTGACAGTAGCCATGAGAAGAAGGCATGTTCTGGGTGACGGGGGACTTCAATGATGGATGCTGCCTTTTTGAGGCATCGCTCCTTGAAGATGTCCTGGATCCTACGGAGGCTAGTGCCTATGATGGAGCTGGCTGAGTTTACAGCTTTCGGCAGCTTTTTCCGATGCTGTGCAGTGGCCGCTCCATACCAAATAGTGATGCAACCAGTTAGAGTACTCTCCACGGTACATCTGTAGAAATTTGCAATGGTCTCGGGTGACATACAAAATCTCCACAGGCATGAAATTTAACTGCTGTCTTTGTGAGTTTTGCTCCATTGGCTGAAAGACCTGTTTTTGTGCAGTAACTTTGATATGGTTGTGTGATACTAGCCTGTTCAGTGTTGGATTGTGCGCATTAACTACCAGCTATTGATTACATTGGTCTCATATGACATTTTTGATGTCGGTTTCACGAGAGCCTCTGACAGAGTAATGGAGCTGTTGGTCTCCATGAGATCTGCTGATGCAGCCTTGCTGGAACCAGCCTCGTGAACCTGCCAGCAAGTGGGTCCTACCCCAGGCTTTCTTCAGGCCTGGGCTGGGAGAGGCTGCGAGTCTGACCGGCTACATTGTAGGGCGGACCCTTGCTCGACAGCGCAAAAGGAGGCCACTTCTCCATTGTGCTATGTCAGCAGTTTGAAAGCCCCTTGATTACTTCCAGTCTCTCACTCCTTCTTCACAGCTCACAGCCTTTTCTTCAAGTACTTGCTCAATCCCCTTTCGCAACTCTCTCTCCAAAAAAACCCAATTTCTGCACGGTTTCATGCAAAGGAGTAGGTCCTCTGACCACTGAGACAATGCCCAATGCCACCAACCACCCATTTACACCTAATCCTATTCGGTTCTCCCCACATTCCCATCACCTGCTCCCAAATTTTACTACCACCTACAAAGGAGGGGACAGTAATCAAGCAGCTAATCAGCCTACCAACCTGCATATCTTCAGGATGTGGGGAGAAACTGGAGCACCCCACCCACAGTGAACATAGAGGTCATAATTGAACCTGGGTTGCTGGAATTGCACCCTCTTGTTCTTTCCTCTATCACCTTCACCTTCTACCTTCAATCACCAGTAACCCTGCTAGTGGAAACAATAGATAAACTCTTCATATTATCTACACCCAGCTTTAATCTCCCCTTAAAATGGAGGGCCTGAAAGGACCATCTGCACAAACATTACCTTATTACAGACTCTGTCCAAAACCAGACCCCAAGGTCAGTTGCTATCAGCTAAATTTTCATCCTTGAGAATAAGAGTGAACAGGAAGTAAACCACACATATCTTTGAAGTTCTTTTGTACACATTTAATTGCTCCACTGACAAAACTTGGCCAAACAGACTTCAGCAATGTAATCAGTATGAACAGCCCGTTGTCATGGAGTATTCTCCTTCAGTCTAATCCGATCCTTCAGATTACAGCAATAATTACATGGTTCAACTCTCACCCTTCTTAGCAGCACCACTGTCATAATCAGTCCTTTGACAATATTGTCAGCATATCCCTAAGTATTTACAATCCTAACATCTCCGTGAGCTGGAGCCTGCTTTTCTACCTTGGCCACATGCTCAAAGATTCAGAATCAGGTTTATCATCACTGCCATACTGTATGTTTTGAAATGTGTGAAATCTGACAAGGGAAGTCAAAGCTAATGTAAAAGCAAAAGAGAGGGCATACAACAAAGCAAACATTAGTGGGGAGACAGGATTGGGAAGTTTTTAAAACCTTATAGAATGCAACTAAAAGAATCATTAGGAGGGAAAAGATGAAATATGAAAGCAAGCTAGCAAACAATATCAAAGTGGATAGAAAAAGATTTTTCAACAATGTAAAAAATAAAAGAAAGATGAGAGAGGATATAGGACCACTAGCAAATGAGGCTGGAGAAATAACAATGGGGGACAAGGAGATGGCAGATGAGCTAAATGAGTATTTTGCATCTGACTTCACTGTGGAAGACACTAGCAGTGTGCCAGACATTAAAGGGTATGAGGGAAGAGAAATGAGTGCAGTTATTACAGCGGAGAAGGTGCTGAAAAAGCTGAAAGACCTAAGGGTAAATAAGTCACCCGGACCAGATGAACTGCACCCTAGAGTTCTGAAAGAGGTAGAGGTAGAGATTGTGGAGGCATTAGTAATGATCTTTCAAAAATCATCAGAAAGGAGGAAGGCAGCAGAAAGGAAATTATAGACCAGTTAGCCTGACCCCAACAGTTGGGAAGATGTTGAAGCCAATTGTTAAAGATGAGGTTATGGAGTACCTGGAGACATAGGACAAGATAGGACAAAGTCAGCATGGTTTCCTTAAGAGAAGATCTTGCCTGACAATCCTGTTGGAATTCTTTGAGGAGATTACAAGTAGGATAGATAAAGGGGATGCAGTGGATGTTGTATATTTGGACTTTCAGAAGGCTTTTGACAAGGTGCCACACATGAGGCTACTTACCAAGAGCCTATGGTATTACAGGAAAGTTACTGGCATGGTTAGAGCATTGGCTGACTGGTAGGAGGCAGCGAGTGGCAATAAAAGGATCCTTTTCTGGTTGGCTGCCAGTAACTAGTGGTGTTTTAGAGTGATTGGTGTTGGGACCATTTCTTTTCTTGCTGTAAATCAATTATTTAAATGATGGAATAGATGGCTTTGTTACACACATAAAACGCTTGAGGAGCTCACCAGGTCAAGCAGCATCTATGGAAAAGTACAGTCGATGTTTTGGGCTGAGATCCTTCGGTATGCTGCCTGGCCTGCATTTTATGTGTGTTGCTTGTATTTCCAGCATCTGCAAATTTTCTCTTGTTTGTAGATGGCTTTGTTGTCAAGTTTGCAGATGATACAAAGATTGGTGGAGAGGCCGGTAGTGTTGAGGAAACAGGCTGCTGAAAGATTTAGACAGATTAGGGGAATGTACGCAGAGTGGCAAATGAAATACAAATGACAATGGTCATGCACTTTAGAAGTAGAAATAAATGTGCAGACTACTTTCCAAATGGAGAGAAAATTCAAAAATCTGAAATCTGGGAGTCCTTGTGCAGAGCAAACTAAATGTTAACTTCCAGGTAGAGTTGGTGGTGAGGAAGGCAAATGCAATGTTAGCATTTATTTCAAGAGATCTAGAATAGAAGAGCATAGATGTGATGCTGTTGCTTTATAAGGCACTGATGTAGGCCTCACCTTGAGTATTGTGAACTGTTTCGGGTTCCTCATCTAAGAAAAGATGTTCTGGCATTGGAGAGGGTTCAGAAGAGGTTCACAAAGATGAGCCTGGGAATGAAAGGGTTATCATACAAGGAACGTTTGATAGCTCTGGGTCTGTATTCGTTGATATTTAGAAGGATGAGGGGGGATTGCATTGAATGTTGAAAGGCTTAGACAGAGTAGTTATGGAGAGGATGTTTCCCATGATGGGAGAGTCTAGGACAAGAGGCACAGCCTCAGATAGAGGGGCGTTCATTTAAAACAGAGATGTGGAGAAATTTCTTTTGCCAGAAGGTGGTGAATTTGTGGAATTTATTACCACATGCAGCTGTGGAAGCCAGGTTGATGGGTGAATTTAAGGCAGAGCTTGATAGGTTCTTGATTGGACACGACATCAAAGGTTATGGGGAGAAGGCCAGGGAGTGGGGCTGAGGAGGGGGAAAAAAAGAATCAGCCATGATTTGATCAACACACACAAAATGCTGGTGGAACACAGCAGGACAGGCAGCATCTATAGGAAGAAGCACTGTCGATGTTTTGGGCCGAGACCTTTCGTCAGGACTGATGAAGCGTCTCGGCCCAAAACGTTGACAGTGTTTCTTCCTATTGATGCTGCCTGGCCTGCTGTGTTCCACCAGCATTTTGTGTGTGTTGCTTGAATTTCCAGCATCTGCAGATTTCCTCGTGTTTGAGCCATGATTGGATGGCAGAGCAGACTCGATGGGCCAAATTTTTTTGAGGCAGCAGGGCACTGCAATACATAATACAAAAACTATAAATTATATATATATATGTTTAAATTAAGCAAATAGTGCTAAAAGATATCAAAAATAGTTAGGTCATGTTCCTGGGTTCATTTTCCATTCAGAAATCTGATGGTGGAGGGGAAATAAGCTGTTTCTGAAATATTGAGCATGTGTCTTCAGGCTCCTGTACCTCTTTCTTGATAGTAGCAATGAGAAGAGGGCAAGCCCTGGATGACGGGGGTCCTTAATGACGGACACCACCTTTTTGAGGCATCGCATTTTGAAGGTTTCGTAGATGCTGGGAAGGCTAGTGTCCACAATGGAGCTGGCTGAGTTTACAACTTTCTGCAGCATTTTTCATCCTGTGCAGATACCAATGGTGATCCAAACAGTTAGAATGCTCTACACAGTACATCTGTAGAGATTTCCGAGTCTCCTCAAATTCCTAATGAAATATAGCCGCTGTCATGCTTTCTATGTAATTGCATTAATATGTTGGGCCCAGGATAGATCCTCAGACATATTGACACCCAGGAACTTGAAACTGCTCACCCTTTCCACTGCTGATCCCTCGATGAGGACTAGTGTGTGTCCCCTCGGCATCCCCTTCCTGAAGTCCACAATCAATTCCTCAGTCTTTCTGACGTTGAGTACAAGGTTGTTGTTGTGACACCACTCATCCAGCTGATCTATCTCACTCCTCTATACCTCTTCGTCAGCAGCTGAAATTCTGCCAACAATAGTTGTGTCACTGGCAAATGTATAGGTGGTGTTTGAGTTGTACCTAGATACACAATTGTGGTGTAGAGAGAATCCTTTGTATATTAAATGTCCTGGTGTTTTCATTCTCATTAGCTCCTGGTTTACATATCCAGGTTCTCTAACCTACGTTCATTATTAGCCTGACAAAACTTCCAAATCCCCTCCCCTCCCTATTCTCACACCACTTCAAAATCTCTTCCATCCATTACATCCCCTCTTCTTGTTACTGCCACTGGGGAGGAAGTACAGAAGCTTGATGATCCACGTTCAATGATTCAGAAACAAATTCCTCCCTTTGCCATCAGAGTTCTGAACAGTCTATGAACCCATGAACACTATTTTGTTATTTCTTTTTTCTTGCATTATTTATTCATTTAATAATTTATAGTAATTTTATGTCTTTGCACCATACTGCTGCCACAAACAAAAACTTTCACCTCACCAAGTCAGTGATAATGAATCTTATTCTAATTCCTTTCTCTGATTCTGCCTCCTTCACATCCCTGACTTCCATCTGTCAACCTCTGGCAGCTGTGACTTCAGGTGGCTGGGTTTTGAACTCTACAATTCCCCCGACCTAACTTTCTCCCTCCCCCTCTCCCTCTCTCTCCTCTCTCCCTCCCTGCTATACATAGTTACTTTTTCCCAGTAACCCATTGAGTGCTAAAGTAAAATTGCTAAATTAGTTTATTATTGTAATATTTTTTAGAATTTGCACAGTTTGCCTTCTTTTGCACATTGGTTGTTTGTCAGTCTTTGTTTGTGTTTGTTTTTTCATAGATTCTATTGTTTGTCTTTAGTTTTCCTGTCAATGCCTGTAAGAAAATGAATCCCAAGGTAGTGTATGGTAACGTATACATATCTCGATAATAAGCTCACTTTGAACTTTGATGTCCCAAAGTACAGTGAACAATGTCTCTCGTTTACTGTTCATACGGTTAGTGCATTGAAGTAGTACAAGAGAAAACAATAACAGAATGGAGAATAACGTGTTAGTTACAGTGAGTGCAGTGCAGGTAGGCAAGGTCACCATGATGTAGATTGTGAAGTCAAGAGTTCATCTTATCAAACTAAAAAGCTATTCATTAATCTTGTAACAGCAGGATAGAATCTGTCCTTGAATCGATTACATGCTTTCAGGCTTTTGTACCTTCAACTGTTGCTTGGATTACTCCAAGTGTTTGTGATACATTAGAAACTATATAAGTACAAGTTGTTGTTGTGAGACTTCCTTCTGAGGATCCCAACGTCACTTGCTTCCAGAATTCCTGCATGATTCGGGAAAGGGAAATGCGGGGAATCCCTCTGATCTGGATAACTAATCTGCACATCACCGATGAGGTAACGTTCACGGAAGAGTCAGAGTCTTCCTTCCCGTTTCTATACTGGAATGTGTTTTTTTCCTCTTCAAATAAAACAAAGAAGAGAGAGAAGCCAGTGAACTCTCAGCTACAAAAAAGGAAAATAACATATCTGCCTCGTCGAGTGGTTGGAAGGAGAGGCTGGAGCTGACGGCCACGTATTGGAACTGAAGCTCTTAACTGAGTCATTGCAGTGTTTACATGGGCTATGAACAATACCCTTAATCTGATTCAACAATTACACAGTTTTCCACCAACACATGGACATCATGTGATGTCTGAACATCTGTAGCACTCCACTCTACAAGAAACACTGTTATTCATCTCACCCTATCCATCTTTCAAATACATCATGTTTCCATGAAACTTCCAGCGTTCCTTTCACATGTGACCTGTCCAGGGTCATGAAGTTCAAAACCACATATTTTAGCACTGGAAATTGGCATCACACTCAAACTGAAGCACAGAATCAGTCCACATTGCCAGCCAATGTCTCATCAGCCCATTGAACTGCAGTATAAAATCAGTCCACGTTGGCAGCCAACATCCTGTCAGCCCATCAAGTCCATGCCATCTCTTTGAAAGAGTTTCCAATAAAAGAGTTTCCCTGCTCTCCTTCCCCAGATCTGCAGACTTCTTCATTCCCAATATTCCTCCAATTTCCTGAAAGTTCCATACAGGTAGTGAGTCCCAGATCTCAGGAGCTCACCATGTAGTTTCTTACCTTCCCACTGGATCTTTGCAAAATGTGCTCTCTGCCTACCAAACTTTCCTCCAATGGGGAAACAGTTTCTCAAGTAAGGTAGAAGTTAATGGACACCAAGGGGAAATCTCACCAGTGGCTGAAGTCAGTCCTTGTACAAAGGAAGATGGCTATGGTTGTTGGAGATCTATCATCTCAGTCCCTGTACATCACTACAAGACTTCCTTGATACTGTGTCCTCGGTACAAACTTTTTCAGATAGCTCATTAGCCAGAAGCTCATGGGGGGGGATATTTACTAATAATACATAAAGTTCACAACTCCTCAGTAAATGGAGACACAAAAGATGGCAGACGTTGGAATCCAGAGCAACCTATGCCTGAATGCAGCATGATCTAGACAGTGTTCTTCAAAATGGTAGGATATTTCATATCACAAGTGAGCATTGGAGTTTTGTTTTTTTATATCCTACTGAACATTGGTATCCCTAAAAGTGTGACAATTTCCCCATGTTACACAGGAAGTATGAATCTGATCCCTGGAAGTGCAGGCCTGTCTGACAGTGCAACACTTTCCCAGTGTCACACTGGAAGTGCCAGCCTGTCTGACAGCACACCACTCCCCCAGTGTCACACTGGAAGTGCAGGCCGCTCTGACAGTGTAGCACTCTCCCAGTATCACACTGGAAGTGCAGGCCTATCTGACAGCACACCACTCTCCCAGTGTCACACTGGAAGTGCAGGCCGCTCTGACAGTGTAGCACTCTCCCAGTGTCACACTGGAAGTGCAGGCCGCTCTGACAGTGTAGCACTCTCCCAGTGTCACACTGGAAGTGCAGGCCTATCTGACAGCACACCACTCTCCCAGTGTCACACTGGAAGCACAGGCCAGTCTGACAGCACACCACTCTCCCAGTGTCACACTGGAAGCACAGGCCAGTCTGACAGTGCGACACTCTCCCAGTGTCACACTGGAAGCACAGGCCGGTCTGACAGTGCGACACTCTCCCAGTGTCACACTGGAAGTGCAGGCCTATCTGACAGCACACCACTCTCCCAATGTCACACTGGAAGCACAGGCCAGTCTGACAGCACACCACTCTCCCAGTGTCACACTGGAAGCACAGGCCAGTCTGACAGTGCGACACTCTCCCAGTGTCACACTGGAAGCACAGGCCGGTCTGACAGTGCAACACTCTCCCAGTGTCACACTGGAAGCACAGGCCGGTCTGACAGTGCGACACTCTCCCAGTGTCACACTGGAAGCACAGGCCGGTCTGACAGCACACCACTCTCCCAATGTCACACTGGAAGCGCAGGCCGGTCTGACAGTGCAACACTCTCCCAGTGTCACACTGGAAGCGCAGACCTATCTGACAGCACACCACTCTCCCAATGTCACACTGGAAGCGCAGGCCGGTCTGACAGTGCAACACTCTCCCAGTGTCACACTGGAAGCGCAGGCCGGTCTGACAGTGCAACACTCTCCCAGTGTCACACTGGAAGCGCAGGCCGGTCTGACAGTGCAACACTCTCCCAGTGTCACACTGGAAGCGCAGGCCAGTCTGACAGTGCAACACTCTCCCAGTGTCACACTGGAAGCGCAGGCCGGTCTGACAGCACACCACTCTCCCAATGTCACACTGGAAGCGCAGGCCGGTCTGACAGTGCAACACTCTCCCAGTGTCACACTGGAAGCGCAGGCCGGTCTGACAGTGCAACACTCTCCCAGTGTCACACTGGAAGCGCAGGCCAGTCTGACAGTGCAACACTCTCCCAGTGTCACACTGGAAGCGCAGGCCGGTCTGACAGTGCAACACTCTCCCAATGTCACACTGGAAGCGCAGGCCGGTCTGACAGTGCAACACTCTCCCAGTGTCACACTGGAAGCGCAGGCCAGTCTGACAGTGCAACACTCTCCCAGTGTCATACTGGAAGCGCAGGCCAGTCTGACAGTGCAACACTCTCCCAGTGTCATACTGGAAGCGCAGGCCAGTCTGACAGTGCGACACTCTCCCAGTGTCACACTGGAAGCGCAGGCCGGTCTGACAGTGCACCACTCTCCCAGTGTCACACTGGAAGCGCAGGCCGGTCTGACAGTGCGACACTCTCCCAGTGTCACACTGGAAGCGCAGGCCGGTCTGACAGTGCGACACTCTCCCAGTGTCACACTGGAAGTGCAGAGCTTGTTCACAGCTTGAGTTTCTTAAATGAAATTTGAATCCCCGACCGCTTATGGATGATGGAAGCTCCTGCATCACAGCTGAAACCTTTATGTCAACAGAGAGACAAGGCTAGGATTCTGTTCTCTGAGCATAAAAGGTGATAGAATAAGAAAGCCCCTCTGACTGAGGGACACATGCACTGAATGGGCTACAGAGAGGCTATGTGATTTATGACACACTTATGCATAACTGTAACAGAGACAATCTCATTAACATCTCCACAGCCAATTTTCACAGTGAAAATATTCAACAGCTGGACCTTCTGGTGAATAATTATGTGAAAAAGAGTGCAGTCTGAATTATACTGTGATGAATAGAACAACTGCCCCATTAACCAAAGCATCAAAGCACAACAGGTTCTTGAAAAGTAGTTATTGAATAAAATACATTAGCAGGAGTTCTAACTTCAAAGTTCAAAGTAAGTTTATTATCAAAGAACATATATGTCACCATATACAGTACTACCTTGAGATGTGTCTTTTTGAATCATTTACAGGAAGAAAAAAGAAATACAATAGAATTTATGAAAAACTATATTTAATGAAGACTGACAAACAACCAATATGCAAAAGAAGGAAAATCATGCAAAAAAAAAGTCAATAAATAATACTTGTACACTTACAGAATCCTTGAAAGTGATTCTGTAGATTGTGGAGTCAGTTTAGCATTGAGGTGAGTGGAGTTATTCACACTGGTTCTGAATTTTTTCTGATTTAAAAGCATTTTCCTCAATAAAAAGGAAGTGAATTGAAGACAGACCATTGTCGGTAAATTCTCAGCTGGTGACAAGAGGGTGTACAGGAGCAAGATATACCAACTAGTGGAGTGGTGCCGCAGCAATAACCTTGCACTCAATGTCAGTAAGATGAAAGAGCTGATTGTGGACTTCAGGAAGGGTAAGACAAAGGACCACATACCAATCCTCATAGAGGGATCAGAAGTGGAGAGTGAGCAGTTTCAAGTTCCTGGTTGTCAAGATCTCTGAGGATCTAACCTGGTCCCAACATATCAATGCAGCCATAAAGAAGGCAAGACAGTGACTGTACTTCATTAGGAATTTGAACAGATTTGATTTGTCAACAAAAACACTCAAAAACTTGAATAGATGTACTGTGGAGAGCATTCTAACAGGCTGCATCATAGTCTGGTATGGTAGGGGGGGGGGGAATTATTGCACAGGACCGAAAGAAGCTGCAGAGGGTCATAAATCTAGTCAGCCTTATCTTGGGTACTAGCCTACAAAGTACCCAGGACATCTTTAGGGAGCAACTCAGCAGGTCGGGCAGCATCCGTTGAAAGAAGCAGTCAACGTTTTGGGTCGAAACCCTTCGTCATGTCTAAAGAAGGAGGGGGCAGGGGCCCTATAAAGAAGGTGGGGAGAGGCTGGAAAACCAATCAGAGGAAAGATCAAGGGGTGGGGGAGGGGAAGCAGAGAGGGGATAGGCAGGAGAGGTGAAGAGGGAATCTAAGGGGAAAGCACTACTGGTAGTAGAAGAAGGCAGAGTCATGAGAGGTGATAGGCAGCTAGAAGAGGAGACAGAGTGAAGGTGGGATGGGGGAAGGGAGAGGGAGGGAATTACCGGAAGTTGGAGAATTCGACGTTCATACCAAGGGACTGGAGACTACCCAGATGGTATATGAGATGTTGTTCCTCCAACTGAAGTTTGGCCTCATCATGGCAGTAGAGGAGGCCATGTATGGACATATCCGAATGGGAATGTGAGGGAGAGTTGAAGTGAGTGGCAACCGGGAGATCCCGTCTGTTGTGGCGGACGGAGGTAAGGTGCTCGACAAAGCGGATATGTCCACACATGGCCTCCTCTACTGCCATGATGAGGCCAAACTTCAGTTGGAGGAACAACATCTCATATACCGCCTGGGTAGTCTCCAGCCCCTTGGTATGAACGTCGAATTCTCCAATTTCCGGTAATTCCCTCCCTCTCCCTTCCCCATCCCACCTCTACTCTCCTCTTCTAGCTGCCTATCACCTCTCATGACTCTGCCTTCTTCTACTACCCATAGTGCTTTCCCCTTACATTCCTTCTTCACCTCTCCTGCCTATCCCCTCCCTGCTTCCCCTCCCCCACCCCTTGATCTTTCCTCTGATTGGTTTTCCACCCTCTCCCCAACTTCTTTATAGGGCCCCTGCCCCCTCCTTCTTTAGCCCTGACGAAGGGTTTCGACCCGAAACGTTGACTGCTTCTTTCAACGGATGCTGCCCGACCTGCTGAGTTCATCCAGCTTTTTTGTACGTCTTGATTTGACAACAGCATCTGCAGTGCACTTTGTGTTTATCTTTAGGGAGCAGTATCTCAGAAAGGTATTGTCCATTATTAAGGACCTCCAGCACCCAGGACATGCCCTTTTCTCACTGTTACCATCAGGTAGGAGATACAGAAGTCTGAAGACACACACTCAGTGATTCAGGAATAGCTTCTTCCTCTCTGCCATCCGATTCCTAAATGGACTTTGAACCTGTGAACACCACCTCACTTTTTCAATATATATTCCTGTTTTTGAATGATTTTTAATCTCCAATATACATATACTGTAATTGATCTACGTATTTATCTATATTAACAAATTTCATGACACATGCGGTGATAATAAACCTGATTCTGATTCTGATTCTGAAATTCTGACAAAGAACGATTCACAACTTCACCATGTTCCAAAACCTTAGACATGTAGTTATTGCCGTAAAACAGGAATCAATACATTTGAATTCGCTGTAAATGGCCTGAGGTTGGTGAGGTAGTTCTAGTTACTTTTCTCTGGTAGAGGATTGTAGATAGGGTGCAGACAGAGCTCAGGGAGTGGGCCACAAACACCATCACTACTCACTTCACCCCTCTGTCCAACTCCCTCGCTGACACCTCTGTCCTCAGCTACCTCCCCGTTCCCTGATGTGGAACTGCACTTTGCCCTCTTCCACTGGCCACATTACAGCATCTCCCCACCCTGTCCATCCCCTATCCCTCCACCGTGATTGGCCTGCAGTACATTTCCAGCTTTTTCCTGTTCAGATGGGTTTTGTTCTTTATTTTCTGAATTTATTTGTCATTCTCCACCCTGTCGCACGTTTCCATCTTTTGTTCTCTCCTTTCCCCACTTTCACTGCCCCTCAAAACTAACCTAACCTCCGAAATGACAACCAGTCAGCTGACTGATAAGTATATAAAGGCCAAGCATATGGAGAACACACCACAATTAACAGCACGCTGATGGTGTCTCCTCGCATGTTGACGAAACATTTGTGAGTAATGTGCCAAGATTGGAGAACAACTCAACCCAACCATCAACCACCCTGGCTACACATTTTCTGAATTATTTCCTATCTAACCCCTAAAATAACACCAAGATTATGTAATGTCATTTCCTGTACACGTGTATGAAAAACAAAATAATTGTTACTCTGGATCCAAAAAAATAAAGAACATAATAACAATGATAGTAAATTAAAACACAAAATGGATATATACACAAACAAGAGAGAATCTGCTGATGCTGGAAATCCAAGCAACACACACAAAAATGCTGGAGAAACTCAGCAGACCAGGCAGCATCTATGGAAAAGAGTACAGTCAACATTTTGGGCCGAGACCCTTCAGCAGGACTGGAGATAAAAAGATGAGGAGTAGATTTAAAAGGTGGAAGGGAGGGGGTGAAGAAAGAACAGGTGATAGGTGAAACCGGGAGGGCGGAGGGTGAAGTAAGAAGCTTGGAAGTAGATTGGTGAAAGAGGTACAGGGTTGGAGAAGGGGAAATCTAATAGGAGAGGACAGAAGGCCATGGAATAAAGAAATGGGGGGAGGAGCACCAGAGGAAGGCAATGGACAGACAAGGAGATAAGGTGAGAGAGGGAAAAGGGGATGGGAAATGGTGAAGGAGGGGGCATTACTGGAAGGTTGAGAGATCGATGTTTGTGCCATCAGGTTGCAGGCTACCCAGATGGAATATAAGTTGTTGTTCCTCCAACCTGAGTGTGTCCTGATTGCAACTGTAAAGGAGGCCATGGATGGACATATCGGATTGGGAATGGGAAGTGGAATTAAAATGGGTGGCCACTGGGAGAACCTGTTTCTTCTGGTGGACAGGGCATAGGTGCTCAGTGAAGCAGTCTCCTAATCCACGTCGGGTCTTACCGATATACAGGAGGCCACACCAGGATCACCAGACACAGTGTATGACCCCAATAGACCTACAGGTGAAGTGTCGCCTCACCTGGAAGGACTCTTTGGAGCCCTGAGGGAGGATGTGTAGGGGAAGGTATAACGCTTGTTCCACTTGCAAGGATAAGTGCCAGGAGGGAGATCAGTGGGGAGGACGACTGGACAAGGGAGTTGCATAAGGAGCGATCCCTGCGGAAAGCAGAAAGCCGGGGGTGGGGGGGGGGGGGTCGAGGGCTTATATACATAGATCGATTATGTCCATGAAGTGACACTAGGTTACACATAAGGTGACTGACCAGCAAATTATAAAGTAGTGGTGGAGTTAGTGGGTGGAGGTGTCGATCAGTCCTACTGCTTGGGGAAAGTAACTGATTTTGAGTCCGGTGGTCCTGGCATGGATGCTGTGTAGACTCTTCCTTGCTGGGAGTGGGACATGAACAGAGTGGGATGTTACTTGGCCCTTTACCAACACCTTTCTTTCTATATGCCCTTGATGGCAGGTAGGCTGGTTGATGCCACTGATGCAATGGGCAGTTTCCATACCAAGCACTGATGCAGCTTGTTAGCATGCTCTCTACTGTGCCTCTCAAAGTTCAAATATCAAAATACGTACGTTGCCATATACAGCCCTGAGATTCATTTTCTTGGGGCAAACTTGTGCTGTAGAATGACACGAGTATGGATGTGAAAAGTCCAGCTCCTCAGAAAGTAGAAGCATTGGTGAGCTTTCCTGATTGTGTAGGATGTGATCTGGGACTATGAGCGGTTGCCTGTGATGTGCACTCCCAGCAGTTTCCACTGCTGTTCCCCGATGTAAAGGGGAGTGTGAGTGGTGGGAACACATATAGACAGCTGGAGGAACTCACCAGATCAGGCAGCCTCTGTGGAAGGAAATGAACAAAAGAGGTTTTCAGCCAAGACTCTCCATCAGGACTGGAAAGGAAGCAGGTCAGGGCTTGTCCACAGCTACCCTCCTAACTCTGTGTGTGTGTGTGTGTGTGTGTGTGTGTGTGTGTGTGTGTGTGTGTGTGTGTGTGTGTGTGTGTGTGTGTGTGTGTGTGTGTGTGTGTGTGTGTGTGTGTGTGTGTGTGTCTAGTCTCTCGGGTGCGAAACTTCTGAACAATTACCAGCTCTGATGGAAGTTCTCCCTGCTCAGATGCTGCCTGATCGGCTGAGGAATCCTGCATTCTTATTGTTCACCTTTATTCGCGCAGTCATTACTTGTTGGGGTGAAAACCAGAAGGGAGTGGGCAGCCCCGAAGCGCCCAGCGCCGATCGCCCCTTTCACTCCTCTCTGTCCCTCTTCCCTCTCTCCCCGACCTACCTTTCGCCGGTGCGCCAGGTAACTGGTCCGGTCCCACCTCTGCTGCAGGAGCTTGTTCCCACAGGGGAGGGTGGGCTGGTAGGCGCGGTGCATGGCCGGGCGCTGGGGGTCCGCGGCGGATTTCGGATGCCGAGAAAGCTCCGGTGTGTGTCCGGGCGCCGTGTTTGCCGCGGATCATGTGCCAGTTGCTATGACAAGCAACGAGTCGCTGCAACAAGAGGTCTTTTGTTCCACGGCGACCGAGATAGCAGTGCTCCCGCATCGCGCCGGGCTCGCTGGTCCGTCCATCAGGAGCTGGGAGCACGAGTGCAGCCCCCACGCTGGAAAACCGTGTAGGTGGGATGGATCTGGGCCTCTGTCCTGCTCTGGGGGACCCCGGGATGCGATTTAAACAGAACAACTTCCAGGGAAACGACGCGTAAATCAGAGGACAGGCGATCCGGTGCGAATGTCACTTGGCGCGGTCTCACCTGAGGGTATCTAACATCTACAGCTCTTTGACCCTTGACCAGAAGATGTGGCTGGGGTCACATGCAGAACATCCCGCTTGCTCTTTCGATTGGTATCAGATCTTTGATATATGTGAGTCAGAGGAATAGGACATTAGGTTAATGCTCAACTCCCAGACAGGCTACAACTGGATCAATGCCGTTCCTTCATGTCAGTGATGCCTCAGTCCTACCCCTCCAACACTGCAGTACTCCCTCAGTCCTACCCCTCCAATACTGCAGTACTCCCTCAGTCTTACTCCTCCAACACTAGTACACCCTCAGTTCTACCCCTCCAACACTGCAGTACTCCCTCAGTCTTACTCCTCCAACACTAGTACACCCTCAGTCCTACCCCTCCAACACTGCAGTACTGCCTCAGTCTTACTCCTACAACACTAGTACACCCTCAGTCCTACCCCTCCAACACTGCAGTACTGCCTCAGTCCTACCCCTCCAACACTGCAGTACTGCCTCAGTCCTACCCCTCCAATACTGCAGTACTCCCTCAGTCCTACCCCTCCAACACTGCAGTACTCCCTCAGTCTTACTCCTCCAACACTAGTACACCCTCAGTCCTACCCCTCCAACACTGCAGTACTCCCTCAGTCTTACTCCTACAACACTAGTACACCCTCAGTCCTACCCCTCCAACACTGCAGTACTGCCTTATGTGACCCTTCTTCAGTGCCTATCCTCCCACAGTGTGACCCTCCGTCAGTACTGCCCCTCCCACAGTGTGACCCTCCCTCAGTACCACCCCTCCCACAGTGTGACCCTCCCTCAGTACTGCCCTTCCCACAGTGTGACCCTCTCTCAGTACTGCCCTTCCCACAGTGTGACCCTCTCTCAGTACCACCCTCCCACAGTGTGATCCTCCCTCAGTACCACCCTCCCACAGTGTGACCCTCCCTCAGTACTGCCCCTTCACAGTGTGACCCTCCCTCAGTACCACCCTCCCACAGTGTGACCCTCCCTCAGTACTGCCCCTTCACAGTGTGACCCTCCCTCAGTACCACCCTCCCACAGTGTGACCCTCCCTCAGTACTGCCCCTTCACAGTGTGACCCTCCCTCAGTACAGCCTCACCTCTTTGACAATTCATCCTGCAGTTTCCTTCACTCTGAGCCATTTTTAGATAGTCAGATAGGAAGATAGATACTTCATTGTTCCCAACGGAAATTACGGTGTCACAGCAGCATTACAAATGCACAGTTATACAAATATCAGAAGAGAAGTAAGAAAGAATAAAAAAAAATTACCTCAAACAGTCTAACAGGAGGGGTTCATCAGTTTCCCTGGCTATAGAGTGACTCATTTTAGAGCCTTGTGGCCAAGACTAAGAATGACGTCATTTAGCACTCTTCAGAGCAGCATGTTCATCTCAGTCTATTACTAAAAGTGCTCCTCTGTTCAGCTGAGGTGACATGCATATGGTGAGAAACATTGTCCAGAATTGCCAGGATTTTCCATAGGGTCCTTTGTTCTACCACAGCCTCCAGTGTGTCCAGTTTGACTCCTATAACAGAGCCAGCCTTTCTAATCAGTATATTGAGCCTGTTGGTGCCATTGCCCCAGCATGCCACCACATAGAAGATTGTACTGATGACAATAGACTGGTAGAACATGTGACGGAGAGGCCTGCATATTCCTTAGGACCTCAGTCTCCTCAAGAAGTAGAGGCAACTCTGACCATTCTTGTAGAGGGCCTCTGTGTTGCTGCTCCACTCAAGTCTGTCATCCAGGTGCAACCCCCGGGCCTTGTAGGTCCTCATCACATCCACATCCTCACCATCAATAGTAACAGGGAACAATGCAGGCTTAGTCTTCCTAAAGCCCATCAACATCTCCGTTGTCCAACTGATGTTGAGCTGCAGGTGATTCACCTTGCACCACTCGACAACATCCTCCACCAAGGCCCTGCATTCATCCTCCCATCCTCCCTTTATACACCTAACTCTCGCTGAGTCATCAGAGAATTTCTGCAGATGACATGACTCAGGACCTTGGGGTTCACACCATACACACCCAATGCTTTGCTGTGTCTGAATTTCCCCAGCCCTTCTCACCTGCTCACCAGCAGCTGGTATGTGGAGGTGTGGATGGTAGGTGCAGAGCAAGGATGTAGACAGTGGTAGCCTGTGTTGTTCATCCATGTGTTGAATTGGAGGGGGAAGGAGGGAGGAGTAGAGGCATTGGTGCCGAGGGAGCATTGGAGGGAACAGTAGGGCAATTGTCAAACCTATTGAAGAATTGGTTTAACTCATTTAACTCATTCACGGCTGCATTCTGAGACTCTACAGCTGGGCTGATTGAAGCCAATGATGTTCTTCATGCCTCTCCACACCTCCCATGTGCTAGTCTATCCAAGCTTGTTCTCCAGCTCTCTTCTGTGTTCCTCTTTAGCCACTTTGATGTTCTCCTTTAGCTTCCTCTGCACATGTTTCAATTCCTCCCTGAATCCTGATCTAAAGGCTCTCTTTTTGTGGTTGAGAAGAACCTCCAGATCTCTGGTGACCCATTGTTTGTTGTTAGGGAAGCAGCGAACAATCCTTGATGGTGTTACTGTGTCCACACAGAAGTTGATGCAGCCAGTAAGTCCGTTAATGTCCTCCCCTATGGTTCACAAAACACATTCCAGTCAGTAATTTCAAAGCAGCCCTTCAAGGCCTCGAGGGCCTCTGGACAACCCCATTTCTTTATTGTCTTGGTGGTAACTAGCTGATGCTGTTGTAATGATACCAGCCCCCTCCTTTGTGAGAATCGCAAGAGCCCTAGTGAAGGGGGGGGGGTCAATGACCCAAGAGAGAGAGAGACGTGCTGAATAGACACAGGAAATGGGAGAGAGAGAGACGTGCTGAATACCGCGTTCCACCGGGATGCAGAATAAAGCGACCTTGACTATTGTCTCATGAAGACCACGTGTAAAGCCCTCGGGCAAAGTGGGCTGGTTGAGAGAGAGATTGACACCTGCGATCCCGTGAGGAAGTATAAAGGAGGGTCTGGGGGGGACGACCCCTCCAGACGCACCAAGGAGACACGATAGCGATCCCGTCATAGCGGGAAGCCATTTTGAAGGAAGCCACGTGCGTTAGATTCCGAATCGGGAGTCTGTGGCTGGAATCACGGAAAATCGCTTTTAACTAACAACAGGAAAGCCGGCTCCCCTGATTCCACGGTTTTGCTTCGTAAGGACCCGGGCAAGTGTTCCTTTTCTCACCAATCTCTCTCTCTCTCTCCAACACGGGAAACCCAGCGGTTCCCAAAAGGCTGAAGCCTGCCGACTTTTGAATGACTGTTATATTTCCAAATGAACAAGATATTATCCCCTAGACAATGATAGAGCTTATTTCTGATTGATCATTACTATACCTGCGCTTTAGATTGAGTATTGACGACGTATGTTATCAAAATGTTTGTATTAACCTTCCTTTGGTGCCCCTTTATAAATAAAAATGTTTAAAAATGGTACCATCAGACTTCAGTGGATCTCTCTATCTTTGCTGGTAAGTGATCCAGTTACGGGATACGTAACACTGTACCTTGGGCTTAAACAAGGGCATGAGGTGAACCAGGCTATGATCTGATCTTCCAAATGGAGGGAGAACTCTGGAACTGTATACATCTTTAACATTTGCACACAAGAGATCCAGTGTTTTATTTTCTCTTGTACGACACAACAAACTGATCGAAGGTGGGTAGAGTTGTCCAGAGAGAAACATGGTTGAGGTCTCCCAGTACGTACTACAATGAATGCGTTGGGGTGTTGAGTCTGGAATCTCACAATGGCGGTGTGTCTGACATCACATGCAGCTTCGGGACTGCATCGAGAAGGCAGAATGTAGACAACGAGCAATGTGTTGTGGCTGAACTCACGCAGTAGATACACGGGCGCAAACCCAGAGCAAGCAGTTCAATGTCCAGACTGCAGATTAATTTTTTCACAGAAATGTGACCGGATTGTGTCCAATCAGCCAGTAATTTATATAAATTGTAAAAGCCGAGGCCTAGTTTTATGTGGCATTAATGAAACCATATCTGTAATCCTATATATGATAATAGTTTCCTTATTTTAAAATGTTTGTGCATTTAAAGCAGTAATTAGAATAATAAATAATACTTGCAGTGGATGGTACTATCTTTGGAGGAAAGGTTGGACAGGCTAGATTTGTATCTGCTGGGGTTTGGAAGAATGATAGGGAATTCAGTAGTTCCTCAGGGATCTTGACTGGCTGGATGTTGAGGGGTTGGTGTTTATTCATAGGAGATTTAAGTTCAAGTTCAAACTTACTGTCATCTGAATGTACATGGATACAACAAAATGAAACAGCGTTCCTCCAGACCACCGTGCACCCACAAAATATATATCACACACAGCACATTAATCATGTTATAAAATATTATACTATTGATAAAATGTAATTCAAAATTCATGTAGTAAAGTGCAGCACAGGTAAACAGTAAACAGTACAATAAACAGCTCGTTGTCCGAGTGACGAGACCTCAGTGGTGTCAGGGCACTCATTAGTCTCACAGCCCGAGGGAAGAGGCTGTTACCCAGTCTGTCAGTCCTAGTCCTGAGGCTTCTGTAACTCCTTCCTGACAGCGGTGGGTCACAGAGATAGTGGGATTGGAGGGAGGGATCCTCAACAATGTGTCAGGCCCTTCGTCTGCAACACTCCCAGTACATGTCACAGATAGGAGGGAGGGAGACCCTGACGTTCCTCTCAGCAGTTTTTACTCTCCTCTGTCCAGAACCTTGCAGCTTTCATGGCAATGGAAGTGGTTGACCTGTGCCTTCCTGAAGTCCACAATTATCTCTTTTATCTTGTCCACATTGAGACTCAGGCTGTTGTTCTCGCACCATTTGACAGACCTCCCTGTCTCCTCCTTGTATGCCGATTCATCATTGTTACTGATGAGACCAACTACTGTAATATCATCAGCGAACTTGCTGATGTGGTTTGAGCTAGATCTGCCGGTGCAGTTGTGAGCCAGCAGCATGGGCTGAGTGGTGGGGGCATCAATGCCTAGCGGGATGGCACTTGAGATGGTGCTGTCAACTGAGACTGACTGGGGTCTTTTCATCAAGGAGTCCAAAATCCAGTTACAACGAGGGGTGTTATGTCCCAAAGAGGACAGTTTACTCACCAGCCTCTGAGGCATGATCCTGTTAAATGCTGAGCTGAAGTCCATTAACAACGTTCTGGCATGTGAGGCATTGTTTTCCAGGAGGCCTGAGGCTATGGCATCATCAGTGGACCGCTTTGAGTGGTAGGTGAACATAACTGGAAGGTGGCGTTTTATATGATCCACTACCAACCGCTCAAAGCGTTGTTGTAGCCACTGTGTTGTAGCACACACAGAATGCTGGGGGAGCTCAGCAGGTCAGCTTGTTATCATTGCTCTCTTCAGCAATGGAATGATGGTGGCTGCCTTGGAGCCTGTAGGGACTGAACTGTCTCAGAGACATATTAAAGGTGCCCGTTAAGACCTCTGTTAGCTGGGCCGCATGGTTCCTCAGCACCTGAACAGATATGTTGTCCAGCCCTGCAGCTTTTCATGGCTGGGATCCAGAATCTGAACGAAGATAAATTTAACAAGATTTAGAACTAGGAATCTCTGTTTCAGAATAAAGGCCACTCTTTGGTGAGAGATATTAGTTGCTTTTTTCTCTCAGAGAGTTGTGGATCTTTGGAACTCTTTTCCTCAAAGGCTGATGGGAAACAAAGTCCTTGAACTTTGTTGAGAAGGAAGTAGTCTGCCTACTGATGAGCAAGGGCCTGAACAAATACCAGAGGAGGCAGCAAACCTGATCCCAGTTTAGAGGTAGATCATCCACAATCTTATTTTAAGCATAAAATAAGATGCTGGAATTTGAAACAAAAGCCAAATGAACACAGTTAGTCACACACACGTGAAAATCTGCAGATGATGGAAATCCAAGCAACAGCCATAAAATGCTGGAGGAACTCAGCAGGCTAGGCAGCATCTCTGGTAAAAAGTAAACAATCAACATTTTGGCCGAGACCCTTCATCAGGACTGGGAAAAAAGATGAGAAGTCAGAGTAAGAAGGAGCGGGGAAGCAAGAAAGAAGTACAAGGTGATAGGTAAAGCTGCAAGAGAGGGGATTGATGAAGTAAAGAGTTGGGAAGTTAATTGGTGAAAGAGATACAAGGCTGGAGAAGAGGGAATCTGGTAGGAGAGGACAGAAGACCATGGAAGAAAGAAAAGGAGGAAGAACACCAGAGGGAGGTTGATGGGCAGTTAAAGAGACAAGGTAAGAGAGAGGTAAAAGGGAATGGTGAAGGGGGGGGGGTGGAATTACCAGAAGTTTGAGAAATCAGTATTTATGCCATGAGGTTGGAGGCTACCCAGACGGCATATAAGGTGTTGTTACTCCAACCTGAGTATGGCATTGCGGTATTAGAGGAGGCCATAGACTGACATGTCAGAATGGGAATGGGAAGTAGAATTAAATGGGTGGCCACCGGGAGATCCCACTTTTACAGGCGGATGGAGCATAGGTGCTCCATGAAACAGTCTTCCAATCTATGTCGGGTCTCACCGATATACAGGAGGCTACACCAAGAACATTGAACACCGCAGATGACCCCAACGGACTCACAGGTGAAGTGTCGCCTCTCCTGGAAGGATTCTTTGGGACCCTGAGGGAGGAGTGTAGGCGCAGGTATGACACTTGTTCCACTTGCAAGGAAGAACTCAGTTAGTTAGGAACAGCTACTGTTGGTACTTAACTAACCAGCAAGATCCTAATCATTACAGTTTTGCAACACTGATCTTTATGATCACTTTACATCAAAATGGACTTTCTTGGTTCTGATTGTGCTCTTCCTTGTTTTATGTTTTTCTTGTGAATGCTGCTGCTGCAAGTAAATTTTTCATTGCACCTGTGCATACATTTACTTGTGCATATGACAACAAACTTGACTTGTCTTTCAGTGGAGTCTTAGATCTTTCACCAGGATATATTAGGTTTCAGGGCAGGTTTGAGAGACTGAGTGAACTCTTCTTGCTCCTGTTTGTTTATGTTTGACATTAATGACATTTTCTCTGCACTCTTTCGCAATCTTTTTGACATCTCTGTGAAAAAAGGAGTGAAATACCCAACCACACTTAAATTCAAATTTCACATCAGCCACACCCAGGTTTTGTCAAAAGTTGCAGAACGTTTTTTTTTAAAACAGACCAGTTGGTTTTCTGTGGTTTCTATGCATTGCATTGCACATAAAGGCTGTAACTTAACAACAATGCTGTTGTTCAGAAGATGGCAAGGTGAACTGAGATATTATGACTCTGGGTGGAAAGGGGATTAGAGAGCAATTTGCATCATTTGCAGTTGATTGTGAAAGAGAACTGCTGCAAAATAGCAAAAGCTACCAACAACACCGCATCAGCAAAGTAAGCGGACCCTCTTTAACCAGTCTTTTGGCTGCATACTGTAATATTTCTATGTATGGCTAAGCTTACATATTGTCCAATAACAATTCTGTGAAACATTTTGGATTGTTTTGTTTTGTTAAATTTGCGACATCAGTGGAAGTTGTTGCTGCACGGCAGAGCATACATGTACGTTTCTACAGATTTACAGTGGAGAGCATTCTAACTGGTTGCATCACCATCTGGTGTGAGGGGCCACTGCACAGGATCGGAAAAAGCTGCAGAAAGTTGTAAGCTCAGCCAGCTCCATCATGAGCACTAGATTCCCCAACATTGAGGACATCTTCAAATGGTAATGCCTCAAAAAGGCAGCATTCATCATTAAGGATCCCCATCACCCAGGATACGATCTCTTCTCATTACTACCATCAGGGAGGTGGTACAGGAGCCTGAAGACACATAGTCAACACTTGAGGAACAGCTTCTTCCCCAACACCATCAGATTTCTGAATGGACAATGAACCAGCTCATGAACACTACCTCGCTAATTTTGCTCTCTTCTTGCACTCCTTACTTAATTTAGTATTTTATATTTATTTTTATTGTAATTTATGAGGAGTGATTGATAAGTTCATGGCCTAATGTATAAGGAGTCAATTTTAGAAAACCTAGCACATTTATTTTTCAACATAGTCCCCTCCTACATTTACACACTTAGTCCAGCAGTCGTGGAGCATATGGATCTTGGACCTCCAGAAAGTGTCCGCAGATGGGTGATTGATAAGTTCGTGGCCTAAGGTAGTGTTTGGACTGTGTGAGGTAACTGGAGCACCTGGACGAAACCCACACGGTCACAGGAAAAACATACTAACTCCTCACAGATGGCACCAGAATTGAACTCCGAATTATATCGGCCCAAGCTGTAATAGTGCTGCGCTAGTGTGGCACCCCATTATATTGTATGGTAATTATATAATGACAGAACTGTGGGATATGGCATGAGGGGCCATTCTTTGTGCTGGCCCTTTGAAAGAGCCTCTAATTAGTTTTGCACATCTGCAACTTTTAAATTTTGAAATCTCTCTTGACACTTTGTGATGATTTTACCCACAGTACCCCTTCAGCACTGAGTTGAGTTAGGATGTTGCCTTTTTTTTAATCACAGTGTTGGAGGAGGCAGGATCTGCCATTGCCTAGGCCAGGGGCAAAGTTGCTTGGAGTGTTCTTTTGTCTTCATGGTGTAGTTTGTGCCAGGATACTCACTCATCAGCAGTTGGACCTTCCAGATAAAGGTGTATTTTTGCTACAATCAATTGAAACACCTTGAATGCACACAGGTGATCTCCATTTAACTAATTATGTGACTTCTAAAACCAAGTGGCTGCACCGTTGATGATTTGTTATGTTATATTAAAGGAAGGTGACTACTTATGCAATCAATTATTTTGTGTTTTGTATTTGTAATTAATTTAAATCACTTTGTAGAGATCTGTTTTCACTTTGACATGAAACTGCCTTGTCAAAAAAAGCCAAATTAAATCCATTGTGATTCAATGTTGTAACACAATAAAACATGAAAACTTCCAAGGAGGGGTGAATACTTTTTATAGGCACTGTATATCTGGAGCAAAATGTCTCTACTCTTACACTCAAATGCCAATTCAATAAAATGCCAGTATACTGTTTACCTCTCTAATTGTTTCTGAAGCTACAAATTAATTGAACACCAGCATCTTTGAAAGGAAAGAAACTGCAGGTGCTGAAAACAGCCAATCAGGCTACATCTGGGAGAAATGGAGCAACATTTTGGGTCAATGACCTTTCACCTGAGTATTATTCTAGGAATGTAATCTCTGGTTTAAATTAATTCTTAGATGCAACTGAATCTTGTACCAATCCTCTTCTCTCTGTGTCCTCTGAATTTCTGTTCCTGGAAACTGTACTCTTTATTCACTTTACCAAATCGCCTTCTGATTTCGACTGTTTCCATTAAATCTCCTCTGACCCTTCTCCTGTTACGCCACACAACTGGGTCAGCTTTCTGCACTCGTTTGATCAACTTAGAACACACAATATTGAATGGTACAGCACAGTACAGGTCCTTCAGCCCACGATGTTGTGCTGAATTGAAGATCATTCTAACCCTCCCTCCAATATAATCCTCCATTTCTCTTTCATCCACGTGCTAAGAGACTCTTAAAACTCCCCAGTATATCTGCCTCAACCACGACCACTGGCAGCACATTCCGCGCACCTACCACTTTCTGTGTTAAAACCTACCTCTGACATGCCCCTATACTTTCCTTCCAACAGCTTAAAGTTATGCCCCCTTGTATTAGCTATTCTGCCCTGGGGCTAAAAAGTGCTGCCTGTTCACTCGATCTCTTATCTCACACATCTCATCCTCCTTCTCGCCAAAGAGAAAAGAGCTAGCTCATTCAACCTAACCTCAGAAGACAGGTTTTCTAATCCAGACATCATCTTGGTAAATCTCCTCTGCTTGAGCTGTCTCATGTAACTTCACGTCAGCAAAACCAAAGAGCTGATTCTGGACTGAGGAGGAAGAAGCCGGGGGTCCTTGGGCCAGTCCTCATCAGGAGATCAGGCGTGGTGAGGGTCAGTAACTTTAACTTCCTTGGTGTAGTGGTTTCTTGAAACAAACCAAAGCCGCCCAGAGACTAAACACGGGATTGACATGGTATGAAGCTTAAACGAAGCTCCGAAGTCAAAAAGGTACATTCGATCCCTTATTAAGAAACCAGCAAAGACGAAAAATTCTGTAGCGATTAAAAAAAACTAACAAAACTAAAATTAGCGATATAGCAAAATTGAAAAAGTTATCTGTACTAAGCGGGGGCGTATTTAAGTGATCCTAGCATAATAAAAGCGATAAACGGTAGCGCTCAACCAAAGAAAAATATCGCCCCGGCTCTACCTAAACTGAACTGATCTAAGACAAAATGTGAATACGTAACTCATTCGCCTCAAACACACCCCAACCCCCGTGACAAATTACCCATAATAAACGTGCAATACACAGATACAGAAATAGATACATGCTCCTACATTTGGTGTTATCTTATCAGAGAATCTGTCCTGGGCCCAGCATGTAAGCGTCATCTGAAAGAAGGCACCTCTCTACCTTCTTAGAAGTTGGCGTGGATTCGGGCACGTCAGCTTTGACAAACTGCTATAGGTATCCTAACTGGTCTCGTCATGGCCTGCTATTCCTCTCAATAAATACTGCCTGCCCTGTAGAGTTCTGCCAGTGTTTTATTTCACTTATTTTTATGTTAATTTATATAGAAGTATAACGCGGACAGGCCCTTCTTGTCCAATGCGCGGCATCGCCCGGCAGTTTAACACTCGCTGAATCACAGGGCAATTTACAATGATCAATTAGCCGTTACGTCTTTGGACGGTGGGAGGAAACCAACCCGGTTCAGGGGAAGAACATCTGAACTATTTACAGATGGTGTTGGAAATGAACTCTGAACTCTGGAAAGCCCTGAGCTGTATTAGCATCACGCTAACCGCTACGCAGAAGTTCTAGGATTGGAGAGTGTGCTAGAGTAGACCGGTTCTCTTTCCTCACGATTAGAGGGACTAAGAGGAGCTCCGCTGATTCATAGGGGTGGACAAGTTGGATCCACGGTGGGGGTGCTCCCTCATTGAGCAGTCTTGGATCACAGATCACTGTCCCACAACTTGGGGTAGGCAGTTTACAAACTGACGTTAAGAGAGATTGCTTCATGCAGCAAGTTCTGAATCTTTGGAGATGCCTATCCAAGAGGGCTGCGGGCTCGGTCATTCAGTAGATTCTTGGGCATTACAGGAATCAAGGTTATGGGAAGGTGGCAGGGCGGGCTCAGGTTCAGGAACAGTTATTACCCTTCAACACACACGAAATGCTGGTGGAACATCGACAGTGCTACTTCCTATAGATGCTGCCTGGCCTGCTGTGTTCCACCAGCATTGTGTGTGTGTTGTTTGGATTTCCAGCATCTGCAGATTTCCTCGTGATTACCCTTCAACCATCAGGCTCCCTAACCTAGACGCAATAACTTCACACACCTCAACCCTGAACTGATTCCACAAACTATGGACAAACTTTCAAGGACTCTGCAACTCATGTTCTCAGTTTTGTTTTTATTTATTTGTATCTTATTTGCACAGTTTGTGTTTTACATATTGATTGTTCGTCAGTCTTCGTGTATGGTTTTCTATTGTATTTCTTTGTTCTGCTGCAAGTGCCTGAAAGTCACTGAATCTCAAGGTGACATATGCAGTAGGTACTTTAGTAATAAATTTACTTTGAATTTTGAAGGACCTGGAGGAAGAGAGAATCAGAGAAGGATCGGAGCTGCGGAGGGTGGAAAAGGTAGAGATGACGGTGGAGTAAGAGAGCAGGAGACAAGTGCACAGAGGGAAGAGGAGGTCCAAAGGGCACAGACTCTGGGAACCCAGACTCGGCTCCTAAGGGTGAATGCCAGACCTGCTCTCTGGTCACTTGGATCTGGACACCACCAGGTCTGGGGCACCTGACCACTATCTCCCACCGGCAGCATCAGCAGTGTTCCAGATACGCTTCCTGGTGGGTGTGATCAGGTCACGTGCTATTCTCATAGCTCAGCAGATTATGTACTATATACTGCGTACAATTCTGGTCACCCCATTATAGAAAAGATGACACTAAGCTGGAAAAAGTGCTTAGAAGAATTTTGCCAGGATACAATGGCCCGAATTATAGGGAGAAGTTAGGCAGGCTATGATTTTATACCTTGGAGCGCAGGAATGTCTTTCTACATAAGGGACGTAGACAGTGTGAATGGAAAGGGACTCAGAAACTAGCAGGCATAGGTTTAAGGTGAGAGGGGAAAGATTAAACAAAAGGGACGTGAGGGACAATTTCTTCATGTAGAGGGTGCCACAGCTCTGGATCAAGTAACTGAGGCAGGTACAACAACGACATTTAAGAGACACTTGACAAGTAAATGGGTAGGAAAGATTTAGCGGTACACATGCCCAATGCAGCCAAATGGGACTAGCTTAGTTGGGCACCTTGTATGGCCTGGTTGGGTTCCTGAAGGGCCCGTTTCGGTGCTGTATGACTCTGTAAACGGCTAGCGTGCCGTTGAGTCGCAGAGTCTGGTGAGAGCAGACGGGAATGCGGGGGTAAAAACTGGGATGAGGGTAAATCGGGACGTGGTCATCAGCAGAGACGCCCCGGGCTGAGCTGCCTGTTTCGGTACGGTGGAACGATCACATATCTATCTGACCATCTGGCTCTCAGGGACATCCCACCCATTTAGTTTGCCTGCTGTTTCCTTCTCGCGTGTTCATAACATGATGTCGAATCAAAAATAGGGTTTATTACCACTGACATGAGATTTGTTGTTTTGCGGTAGTAGTGAAGTGCATAGATGCAAAATTACTATAAATTATTAAATAAATAGTGCAAAAATAGAATAATGAGGTGGTGTTCATGGAGTCATCGTCCGTTCGGAAATCTGATGGTGGAGGGGAAGAAGCTGTTCCCGAACCGTTGAACGCGGGTCTTCAGTCTTCTGTACCTCTTCCTTGATAGTGGGAACGAAAGGAAGGCATGTCCCGGATGGTGAGGGTCCTTAGAGATAGATTATTCCTTACCACCGCTCACCTTCGCTAGCGTTAGTTTCCAATGTCCTTGAACCTAATACATTCCTGACGGTTGTTATCGCCGGGGGTGTTAATGGGGACAAGCCTCCACTACCTGTTAAATGCTCCCAATGGCCTGCGACTCAAATAGCCTCTGACAACCCAGTCTAGGTCCTGGCCTTTCACGTGTGACTTAGCAACTACTGACAGGAGGACGGGCAAAGGCGGCTTACTGGCGCCTTAAAAGCAGTCGCTTCGGGCAGATGGGGCTCGTTAGCCGTGACTGGCAGCTCATCTAGGAGATGGAAAACTCTGACCTCAGTCGCCGCTGCCTTGTGGCTATACCCTCTCATGGGGAAGGCTTCGGGAGTAAACCTAGAAGGTAAAATCCGGAGCTGGAGTCCCTAAGGCAGCCCTACGTTGAGTTCAACGCTGACTGGCAACTCCTGCGACACAGCTGGTGCCAAACTGCATCGGTCTCTGCCGTTCCTTTAGGTGTGTGGAGAGGGGGGAGTTTGCTCTCCATATTGTACTGCCCTGGCTTGTGTAGCTATACAGCTAGGATGCAATATCCGTGGTCGACCCTGATCAACCGAGGCCTCAAGAACTCAATGATCAGCATGCCCGAGAGATGTGCGGGAAACCCAGGGTGAGGTGGGTGGGGGCGTTCAAACTCCACACAGACAGCACCCGCAACCGGTTGGAATCATGAGGCAGTGATGGGTAAAATGAAATTGGTGGGAAGAGAAGATATGAGAGCCGTATGACTGCGGGAGGTTCCAGGGATACGGGACAAGCATAGACAGGGCCTGAAATCAATGTCAATATTCCGAAGTTATAAACTGTCCCATTCAGAGATGTCGACGTTCCTTAAACGACTCGATCTAAAGGTAGAAGAGCCCCGGTCTACTGAACGTTGCAGGAACTGATTCCGTACAGACGGGGGAGTTTTCCACCTGACACAAGGCTGTAAATATACATCCTAGGAAGGAGTCTGTATAACTCGGGTGTGTGCGATTGTCTGATGCTACCGGTGTGAGCAGAGTGCTGCTGGTTTTCTGCCGGGGAATCCTGTCTCGACCTCAGACAGCTACCCGGCTTTCACTCAGTCAGAAACACACGGCAGCGCCTCCGTTGCAGAACCTTCTGGCCTTTCCCTTACTCCTCACTCTCTTCCTTCTGCTTCCTCGTCAATCTTTCTTCCTCTGCTTTTCCCTTTCCTTCCCCCTTTCATTCACCCTTTACCCCTACTTCCTCGCCCTAATCATCCTTACACACTCTTTCCCTTTCTCCACATTTCTACCCTCCTCTTTATTTTCTAGACATCTACCTAATCCCTTCCTTCACATATTCTCTCCCACATCTTTCTCACTCCATCCTTTTTTCACTTTCCATCTTCTCATTGGCCACACTCTGCCTTCGCATTTCCTTTTCATTCCTGTTTCCCTCTGCTTATTTATGTTTGCACTGGCTCCTCCATCTCTCCCCCTTCTGTCTACATTCCATCCCTCCCCACTCCCCTCCTCTCCCTGTTCGGCCCATCCCCAGCCTCTGTCTCTGTTGCCCTCCCTCTCCCCGCTGCCCTGCCCCCTTTCCCCATTCACCGCTCTCCTCTCTCAAGCAGTCCGCTAAACACAGTGACATGTGCAGCTCCTGCAGAGCTTGTCCAATCATTTCCAAGAGGGGGGCCGACCTGCATGCATTAGCCAATCATATAGCAAGTCTATTGCAGCGTTTAGCCATTGAGAAAGCGCTGAGCAATAACCCACCGATCGTTGGAGCTGGTGTCCAGCGGTGACCAATGGGAGATCGCGAGTCCAACGCTCAGCCAATGGGCGCCTGGAGTGTTTCTGCGGGGCGGGTCCAGCTGTTGAGCGGCGGGCGGGCGGGCAGCGGGATGTTATGAGGCGGATGGTCGCAGGGAGCTCGCTCGCTGCGGCTCGGGGGCAGCATGGCGGTGGAGGACGAGGGACTGCGGGTGCTGCAGAGCGTCAAAGTCAAGATCGGTGAGTGGGCCAGAGGGTAACTGTGAGGTGGGGCCGAGTCTGGAGACGGGGGTAGGGGGAGAAGTCTGATCCCCCCCTCACCCATCAGTCACCCTACCCATGAATCTGAACCCCACCCTCACTCATCAGTCACCCTACCCATAAGCCTGACCCCCACCCATCATTCACCCTACCCATAAGCCTGACCCCCACCCATCATTCACCCTACCCATAAGCCTAACCCCCCCACCCACACCCATCAGTCACCCTACCCATAAGCCTGACCCCCACCCATCATTCACCCTACCCATAAGCCTAACCCCCCCACCCACACCCATCAGTCACCCTACCCATAAGCCTGACCCCCACCCATCATTCACCCTACCCATAAGCCTGACCCCACCCATCATTCACCCTACCCATAAGCCTAACCCCCCCACCCACACCCATCAGTCACCCTACCCATAAGCCTGACCCCCACCCATCATTCACCCTACCCATAAGCCTGACCCCCACCCATCATTCACCCTACCCATAAGCCTAACCCCCCACCCACACCCATCAGTCACCCTACCCATAAGCCTGACCCCCACCCATCATTCACCCTACCCATAAGCCTGACCCCCACCCATCATTCACCCTACCCATAAGCCTAACCCCCCACCCACACCCATCAGTCACCCTACCCATAAGCTTGACTCCACCCACACCCATCAGTGACCTTACCCATGAATCTGAACCCCACCATTACCCATCATTCACCCTACCCATGAATCTGAACCCCACCCTCACCCATCATTCGCCCTGCCCATAACCCTCACTCTCATCCATCATTTAGCCCCACCCCCATCCATTAACCACCTCCACCTTGATCCCCACTCCACCCTCACCTATTATCCTGACCCCACCTCACTCCGCCCCCACTCACCTGACACCCTCCCCACCCATGATGCCAACTCATCATCCTATCTATTACCCCAATCCACAATTCACCTCCATTCCCACCCATAACATTCTACCTCACCCATCAGTCCCCACCCATCATTCCACCCCCATTCATCACCAGTATCATTCTCACCCAAAATCCATCACTCCCATCCATCAACCCTTCCCAGCATTCATCACTGCCTCTCACCTCCTTCCTACCCTACCCATTGACCTCACCCTTCGCTTACCCCATCACCTTCACCCCCACTTTCACCCTACCCCCACCCTATTGCCCATCCCTGTCACTCATCTCTCATCACCCACACCCCATCAGTCTGCACATCACTTCCATTTTTCACACCTGACCCCTACACTCCTCCCCTGATGCCCCACCCTCATCGCAGCCATCACTGCTCATCTTCACCTACACTTCCATCCATCACTGCACGCCCAACTCCCTCCAACCACATCTGCACCTATCACACCCCCTCCAGCTGTGGGATGGTTGTAGAGGTTTTGGGGGATGTGAAGCAAGGTGAAGTGAGTGGAGAAGACTTCAGAATCTAATGTGTGAGGTCATTCACTCTGGTAGAAATATAGGGTGTATTTTAAACGCAGATTGAGTTAAAGGTGTAGAGGTTAAGCTGTCTGAGCTGGAATCTCTTGGAGATGACCTCGACTAAACATACAGCTTTTTGTAGGGTCCAGCAGGGTAGATGTAATCTTGATGTTTCTCCTTGCTGGGGTCCCTGGAACCAAGGATCACAACCTTGTGGCAAGGGCTTGGTTGTTCAGGACAGAGAAGAGAAGTCAGTCTCTGTGTGGTAAATCTATGGAACTGTCCAGCCAGATGGACTATGGTGTGAAATATATTCAAATTAGAGATCAATAGATTATTTTTATGTTTAAGGAGATGAAGTGATATGGAGTTAGTGCAAGACAGTGATTCAACTCTGACATTTATCTCATATCCAGTATTACCCAAATCTACATAATCTCCCCACCATTACCCCCACTCTCCAACACACACCCATACCCCCAACACTCACCTCCACCACCAGGTTGCCAGTCCCCACATCCATCTTTCATCCAGCCTCACCTCGACATAACAACTCCCATCTACCCTTAAGTCTTCTCACCCAACCAACCCACTAATACCACTAATACTCAGCCCACCATCAGACAATCATGCAGCCCGATCCACACCATACCCCAAGTACCTCACTCACACCACAGTATTCTCTTCCCAGTTTATTACCTGTCAGTCCCTCCCACCCATCATCCCAAATATAAACTCACTGCCAACCACATACCCTAATGCTACACCATACACCGCTTGAGGCATCAGCTCACCTGAATACCATGAGTCCCACTGTTGCTCTCTTGCCCCAAAGATCTCTTCTCCTCCTCTGCCCTTTTTCCTTTCTACATATGCTTTGCTCATACATTCCTTTGTTAACTTCCATCTTCATACACTCAATTCTGTTTCTTCACAGTATCCATAATTTACTGTCTCTCTCATTTCTTTATCTTTGGCCCCTCACCTCCTCCATTCCTCCCCTCATCTGCACCTAACTGTCTTAAACTCTAGAATTACCTTCCTAAGCCCCTCTACCTCCCCTCCTTTAAGATGCTCCTTAAAACTCATCCCTTTGATTGTACTTAAGATCACTGCACTGTCTTTACCAACGTGGCTTGACTCTGTTAGCATAGCTGTGAGTGTCTCCGGAGGTTTTGTTATAGGGCTATATAAATACAGTTACGTGGTGGGAGAGTCAGAGATCTCTTGCAGCTTTGGTGGGACTGTCTGTATGATGAACAATACAAGCTGCTGTTCAAAAGGAGCTGACTAGTTTTTTTTTTAAAACATAGCCGCAAGGAAGTATTTAGGAAGTGTACATTTTAGAGAGGGTTGGGAATCCATTCTCCAGGCTTGAATTGCTGTGCCTTGCTCAGCTGTGCCTCCAGCGCTGTTACTGTGTCTGTCACTCTGCCATGTGTTTCCGAGATGTGAATGGGTACAGCTGCAGCTAACCTTGGCTTATGCTGAACCTGACCCACGATGCCTGCACATCCAGAGAGGAGGATTGTTTGTAGCATCGCTTCCTGGAGCTTGTGGTGTAGGGGTGGGGAGTCTCAAAGGGCTGCACTGAGAGGGTGGTCTGTAATGCTGCGAGAATTTTTGAGTACTATTGCATCGGTATTTTCTTTTTGCAGTAAAATGGTAATGAAGGCTACTACTGGCAGGGAATATGAAATGAGAATTCCATCATGATTCCTGTGGGGAACTGTGATCTCGCTGTGGTGGTAGCCCACACAGGCCAGTGTCACCACATTTGTTAGAATTGCTAATCATAGTTGGCCGTTGGTGAAATGCACCGGTGTCTCCAGGGGGGTGCACCAGGTTTCTCCTCTGCTTGTCCTCTGCTCCACTCTCTATTTAATGGTTCTGAAGGCAAGCTTTCCAGTAACAACAAGCTTGTGAATCCTTTGTATTCTTTTATTGAGTAAAATATTGGAATGCTTTGTATTTATGCATGAAATATTTGCTGTTTTTAAAAACAAAATGTCATTTCAACTGTTAAAACAACAATGTAATAGTACTTAATTTCCAGGTAATAATATACTCTTTACCTTGTACTCTACACCGGAAAAGCAGTCTTGTTGTTTCCTTATATTTTCATGTTGTTTTGAGTGTGAGGGAGTCCACAAACAAACATGAATACCTGCTGGCTTCACTCTTGAACATGGCATTTAAAACCACAACAAGAATGTGGTGAGCAATGAATAACGACTTTGTTGATTCTGAATTTCTCTCTCCTGACTTGCTGTTGCAAGTGTGCTTTGATGTTAGCTTGTTCAGTTACAAGTGTTGCCCTCTCCCCTGTCTTTCCTCTTGCATTTGGCTCAGGGTGTGAAGCATATTACCTGTTTCCCAGCTTCAGCCCACTCTTCTGCAAACTCTGGACAGCTGGGCAACTCTGCCACATTCTGATGCTATTGACAAAATATAGAGCTCAACCATAACTATTCTATGCTTAATGAAATGTGTGAATGGCCAGATTCTTGGCAGATACCACCCTGTTGTTGTGACCTAACTGCTCTAAAAAGTTAATATTTTTTTAGTCGTTCTGAAGGAAGGTCAGCAGGTTTAGATTGAGGGGCAGATCATATTTGTTTGAGTGAGCCTATCACTTTTATATTTTTATTACTTTTTATTCCACTCCATATATGCTGCCTGACCTGTTGAGTTCCTCCAGCATTTTGTATGTGTTGCTCTGGATTTCCAACACCTGCAGAATCTCTCGTGTGTACTTTAGGCTCTTCCTGGCTTCCACTGTTCCAAAAGCAACAACTTGTAGTTGCATACTTGGATTGAACCTGAGTTGGAGGGCTTTAGTTATGGGGAGAGATTGGATAAACTGTGTTAGCTGTCTCTGGAGCACAAGGGGTGACCTGACAGGTATGCAAAATTATAAGAAGCATAGATAGAATGGATGTCTAGAGTCTGTTTCCTGAACAAAAGTATCAAAAATAAGAGGGGACAAGTTTAAGATGAGAAGAAAGAGATTTAAATGGAATCTGAGGGCTATGTTCTTCATACTGGCTGACATTTAAAAGGTGTTTGGACAAATGTTTAAAAGAGGCAAAGTAGAGAACCATAAGTGCCCCAATACAGGCAAGTGAGAGCACTGTAGACGGGCAAAAAGTACACATGGAATTGTCCTGAGATGCTTCCCAGGATTTTTATTGAGGGCAGTATTTAACAACGAGTTACCTCAGAGTTGGTCAATATAGTCTCTTGAAGACTTAGAGAGACAGAGCAATTCAAGGAAGGAATCCCTGAATTTAGGGGCTTGGCATCTGAAAGCAAAGCTATTATTGATACTGTGAGTAAATTTTCCGTGCTTGGGGCTGGAGAACAACACATTGCAGCAATAGGAATTTTAACATCAAGGGCACTGCTCTACTTGAGGTCAACAGCATGGTGAAGTTCAGATATGGTGGTGGGGGGAATTGAATAGGGAGGTGTGTTGGAAAAGTAGAGTCAAGAGGAACAAAGAATTTGAGCAGTTATTGAGCTAGGGAAGGGTGGGAATGAGAGGCTGAGATGCATCCTCAATCATATGACACCCAAGGCAAACCACTTGGTTCACCCTCCAAGTCTCTGACTTCCATTCTCCTTCCCAGTCAGTCTGCCTGCGTTGCTCAAATGCCTCTGGAGAAATAAAGTCTGATATAGTGAGTTTACTGCTGGTGTTTGAATTATCACTGAGCACTTTTAATTAAAATCACCACCAGTGTCCAAGGGAGCCAGCTCAGGGTGATGTTGCTGATGTGATTAGAATTTCAGGATTTGTTTGATCATTGAAAACGGTCATCCTAGGTTAAATTTTATCTTTTATAAATTTGGGGTTTCCCTACGGACCTTGTAGAACTATTAGACCAACAGTAATAGCTACACAGAAAGTATTGTAGGGTTCAGGCACTTGACCCCCAGGGTGCATGCAAGTGTATGTGGCAAAAGGCTTCTGCCGCCTGTCTGCGTTTCACCTAACCACAGGCCCTTTCTCCCTGTGTTTATTCAACTTCCCCTTAAACATTTCTCGGCCATTCTCCACAATCCACTCCCAGAGTGACTTCCTCATTCTTACTGTTCTTTCGGTATAGACATTTCCTGTGAAATCAATTTTGCATTCCTTGGTGACCATCTAATATGGTGTGTAGTTTTTAAGTTCTTCCATGCAGGTGGAAGTATCTCTTCCACTCTTAACCAGTGTAAACAAATCATATTGGAGCCTGTACTCAGTGGATTTTAGAAGAATCCATTGGGTGGGGGGTTGCTGTGGAGGGATCTCATGAAACCTATTGAATATTGAAAGGCTTAAATTGAGTGAATATGGAGAGGATGTTTCTATTAGTGGGTGGGTCTAGGACCAGAGGACACAGCCTCAGAATACATGTCCATCCCTTTGGCTACAGAAGTTCCTCCTCATCTCTGTTCTAGAGGGTGGCTAATCTGTGAAACTCATCACACAGTCATCTGTGAAGGTCAGGTCACAGGGTATATTCAAAGTGGAGGCTGGTAGGTTTTTGATTAGTAAGGGCATTGATGGTTATGGAGAGAAGGCAGGAGAATAGGGTTGAGAGGGATAATAGATCAGTCATTATCGGATGGTGGAGGAGGTTCGATAGTCTGAATCGGCTAATTCAACTTCTATGTCTCATGATCTTATAATTTTCAAGGCCTTTATTAGATATCCCCCCCCCCCCCCCCACCAACACCACCTTCTCGAGTATGGAATATAACCGTTCAGTCCTTGCTGACTATGTTATTGTAAGGGATTCTGCACCACTGGACATGTTCTCTTATAAACACAGAGCAAGCCTCTGCCTACACTCTCAGGATGTACAGATCAAATGGGAATATATTGATGAGCTGAAGAGTTCTGTGAACAGCTTTCAACCTCATCCTAAAGGAGGCTGTTTCATCATCACTTTGCTGTTGGGAATTCTCGCTGAGAAAATTAGCCATTCTGTTTCCTACATACTTCAAGAATATCTCCAGCAGTAAAATGGTTTGGGAACTTATGAAGTTGTGAAAGATACTTTAACAATTCAAGAATTTGTTTATGCATGGCATGTAAATAACTAAAAGATATATGTTTCATTGTAATCCCAAGCGTAGTAAGACACTCTGTTGTGGAATTGAACTGTCACCTCTCTTTGCACTTTTGATCTGTTGCTTATATCTTTTGTATTGACATGTACTTGAAAGGAAACCCATTGTGGTTAAAGAGATCTTTATGAAACACCCAATACATCCGGTTATAACATCTTATTTTAATTACATCGGAGGGAAAAAAGAGAGAAGGAAAAATTGTATTGTGAGATCTTTTGTATTTACCTGAGAGGGCAAAAATGAATCTGTGTTTAATATCTGATTTCAAGTGTGGCCTCTTCTACTGCCTCCAGTGCATCTTGCAGGTAATTTTCCTCTGCAGTACGTGGCCTCTGTTATTTAGAGGTACATGCAACAGTCAGTTAAGGCCTCATCCATGGAAATTACACAATGACCAATTAGGAATAACACAATGCTGGAGGAACTCAGCAGGTCAGGCAGCATCTATGGGGAGGAATAAACAGTCAACGTCTGGGCTGAGACCATTTAAAAGGGAGGAGGCAGAAGCCAGAATAAGAAGATGGAGAGAGGGGAAGGAGAGGTGATGGGTGAGAAAAGGTAAGGACTGAAGAAGAAGGAATCTGATAGGAGAGGGGAGTGAATCATGGAAAAAAGAGAAGTAGAGGGGCACCAGGGGGTGGTGATAGGCAGGTGAGGGGAAGAGATAAGAGCCAAGCCAAGGTAGTGAATTGAAGAAGAGGGAAGAGGGAGAGGGGGAAAAATCACTGGCAGTTAGAAAAATTGATGTTCATGCCATCAGGTTGGAGGCTCACCAGACGAACATGAGGTGTTGCTCCTCCAATCTGAGAGTGGCCTCATCGTGACAGTAGAGAAGGCCGTGGACTGGCATGTCAGAATGGGAATGTTGAATAGCTAATTAATCTGTTTTAGCGATGCTTGAAGGATATGGCTTGGGACACCAGGGAGAATTTCCTGCTTGTCTTTGAGTAGTACAATGCAATGTCTTATCTTTAACTTAGGAAGCACGGGAGTCTTCAGTTTAATGTTTCACCCAATTTAGGCAGCATCCCTGACTGTGCAGCACTCCCCTCATTACCACACCTGGGAGTGTCGGTCTGAATATCAGTCTTCCAGGACTGTACTATTTTATGTTCTGTGTCCCAAGTGGACATCATCAATTTTAGATGGACATCAATGCACACAAAGGGGGCATTCTGATGAAACATTCAGATAGGGCTTTGTGTGAGGGAAGGGTTAGATTGATCTTAGTGTAGGTTAAAAGGATTGGCACAACATTGTGGGCCAAATAGCCTGTACTGTGCTGTTTGACACTCAATGTCAGAGCTGTGAAGTTTACGTCAAGAATAGGAAAATGTTGGAAGTGTCCAGCAGAACAGGCTCAGAGATAAACAGTATTGCAGATAAATAAGCTGACAGCAGAGCTGACTATCTCTAATACAGAGAATAGCAAATGACATGAAGTTGTAAACTCTGGCATGGAATTCTAAAGGCTTTATTTTTTATAAATGTACTTTTATACAACAGATGGTTACCATTTGACCCATCTGTCCCAGATCTGAGTGATACTATCAATCCCAGTTCCCAAATACTTCCCGTGAACTCTTTTTTCGCATGCTCATCTCCTCCCCAATTTAACCACCACTCAGGAGTAATTTATATCTTACCAGTATGTCTTTGGGATGGGAGAAGAGACTGGAGCAATGCCTCAAAAAGGCAGTGTCCATCATTAAAGACCCCCATCACCCAGGACAAGCCCTCTTCTCACTGTTACCAATAGGAAGGAGATACAGAAGCCTGATGGCACACACTCAGTAATTCAGGAACAGCCGATTCCTGAATGGACATTGAACCCATGAACAGTTTCTTTTTCTATATTATCATGTATTACATTGTACTGCTGCTGCGAAGTTAACAAATTTCATGACATACGCTGGCAGTATTAAACCTGATTCTGGTTCTGGGGCACCCAGATGGTCACACAGAGGATCCAGCCGGGGTCACGGAGTTTGACCGCTGCCCTGACAGGTACTGTTCCTCGGGCTCACATTGGACAAACTTGAGGAACGGGAATCAAAGTGACAGGCTGCAGGAGACTTGGATCACCCCTCTACTCACTGAACAAAGCTTCTCTGTAAAGCGGCCTCCCAGTTTGTATTTGGTTTTTTTTTATGGAGGAGGCCACATCCTGAGCATCAAATCACATATACTTGGAGCACCTTTACCACATGGAATGCAGAAGTAGGCCCTCCCTATCGGGGAGAGGGGGGGGGGGTGGAATGGTTCAGTAGTGTAGCGGTTTGCATAATGCTGTTGCAGCACCAGTAAGCCACATTCAGCTCCTGCTGCAGTCTGTAAGGAGTTTGCATGTTCTCCCCATGACCATGTGGGTGTCCTCTGGATGCTTTGCTTTCCTCCCACATTCCAAAATCGTACAGGGCAGTGGGTTAATCGGTCACTCAGGTGTAACTGGGATGCACAGGTTCGTTGGCCCAGAAGGACTTGTTATTGTGCTGTATCTCTAAATTTAAAAAAATGAAAAGGATCTCCTTAGTTTAGAGGATGTCCTTGCATTGAAGGCAGTTCAGGAAGGTTCTCTGGAGTGGTTCTTGGGGCAAAGAGTTTTGTGAAGTATAGAGCTAGTCTTATTTAGCAGAATGAAATAAAATGTAACAGAAGTGTGCAAAATTCCACAGAGGATTGACAAGGAGAGTGCTGAGGCAATGGTTTCCAAGTTGGGCAAATCTAGATTTGGAAGACATTGTTTAGAAATGAGACAACATCAGAGTTTTTCCTCGGAGAGTCAAGAATCTTTGCCCAGAGATATGTATAGGCTTAGACAGTAAATATTAAACCCAGGGTTGTGGATACAACCGGGCTCTAGGACAAGCTAGAAAACCTACATTCCAGAACTAGATAGGACTCTAGACGGGGTTCTGTTGTGTCCAGTGCTCCTGATGCAGCCTCCTCTACGTTGGTGAAACCCGTCATAAATTGGGGGATCACATCGTTGAGCCTCTCTGCTCTATCTGCCACAAATGGGAATTCCCAGTGGCCAGTTACTTCAATTCTGATTCCCATTCCTGTTCTGACATGTTGGTCCATGGCCTTCTCTTGTGCCAAAATGAGGCCACTCTTAGGGTGAGGGAACAACACCTTGTATTCTGTCTGGATCGCCTCAAACCTGATGGCATGAACATCGATTTTTTTTTTTCCTTCCGGTAAACAAATTCCACCCCCCCTTCTCTAGTCCCCACTCTAATCTTTCACCTCTTCTCACTGACCCATTTCTTCCCCCGGGTCCTCTCCTTCCCTATCTCATATGGTCCACTCTCCTCTCCTATCCTTGACCTTTTCACCCACTTGGCTTCACTTATCATCTTCCAGCTAGCCGCCTCCTCCTCCTCCTGCTCCTCCTCCCACCTTTTTATTCTGGCATCTTCCCCCTTCCTTCTCAATCCTGAAGACGAGTCCTTGGTCTGAAACATCGATTGTCTATTCACTTCCATAGATGATGCCTGACCTGCTGAGTTACTTTGGCATTTTGTGTGTGTTGCTTTGGATCTCCAGCATCTGTAGTCATGTTTGTGACTTACTCCCGGTAACGTGTTCATCAATGTCTGGTTTGGGTTTCACTGGAGCCACTCAGGTCCAGCTCATCAGAGGCTTGGTCCAATCATAGATTCCAGAGGTGAGATGGGAGGAATGGCTCTTTGACCAAATGTGGCAGCTGTGGTAAAACTTAAATCAAGAGATATCAAAGAGCAAGCACTCCAATGATTAGAGTCATACAGTAGAGCGTACAAAGGAGGGTGTTTGTGATTGTTGGAGGTTGATCATCCCAGCCTGGGACATTCACTGAAGAAATTTAACTGAACCAGCTGCATAAATGCTGTGGATATGAGAACTGGTCTGAGCCCACATACACTTTGGTGAGTAACTCGCCTCCTGAGACCCCAAAGCTGTCTACCGTTTACAAAGCATAAACATAAGAGATTTTGCAGATGCTGGAAATCCACACAAAATGCTAGAGTAGCTCAGCAGGTCAGGCAGCGTCTATGAAGAGAAATAAAGAGTCAACATTTCTGGCCGAGAACCTTCATCAGGACTGGAAAGGAAAGGGGGAAGAAAACAGAATAAGAAGGTGGGAAGAGGGGTGGAGGACAAGATGGAAGGTAATAGATGAGGCCAGTTGAGGGGAAAGGGGGAACAAAGTGAGAAGCTGCGTGGAAAAGATAAAGGAATCTGAAAGGAGGAGGAATCTGATAGGAGAGAAAAGTTTACCATGGGAGAAAGGGGAGGAGGAGGGGCACCGGGGGAGGTGATAGGCAACTAATAAGGAGAGAAGGGGTGAGATGGAAGTTGGAATGGGGAATGGAATAGGAGAGAAGGGAGAAAGGGGAAGAGTTACTGAAAGCTGAGGAAATCGATGCTCATGCCGTTAGTTGTAGGTGCTGTTCTCCCAGTCTGAGTGGCCTCATCGTGGCAGTAGAGGATGCCATGGATCGACATGTCAGAAGGGTAATGGGGAGTGATTGGCCACAGGAAATCCTCTCTGTTGTGGATGGGGGGAAGGTAGTCAACAAAGCTGTCTCCCAATCACTGATGTGGAGGAGGCCACGTCAGAAACACTGCCTACAGTAGATGACCCTGACCCTGGCAGATGAAGTGCTGCTTCACTTGGAAGAACTGTCTGGGGCACTGAATGGTGTGAGGGAGGAGGTGAGAGGGCGGGTGTAGCACTTGTAAAAGTATGTCAGATTGCAAGGATGTGCTTAAGAGATCGGTCAATTATCTATCATTAGCTTGAGTGGTCCTGGTAAGAATATAACAGAGAGTATCATTTACAAACTGCCCTGCCAATACTCACCCAGGTGACTCCGACAATACTTCTGTTGCCAAGGACAAGAGCAGGAGGTTCAGGGGACTGCCACTGCCTGTAAGTTCCCTTCCAATTCACAAACCATCCTGATTTGTAAAGGTACCACAGTCCTGGAACTTCCTCCCCAAAAGCTCCTTCACCAGACATGGTTCAAGGTGCCTGCAAATTATACCTTAAGAAGTCAAATACTTGGCAGGAAAGTGGAGCTGAGGCCAAGATCAGATGAACTATGACCTTACTAAGTGTAGGGGCAGATTCAAGGGACTGACTCAGACTCTTTTATATTCTTACCAGGACCATCTCAGGCTAATGATAGACAACTGACAGATCTCTTAATTGATGTGCACATCCTAAGAAGGTTTACAAGAAAATAATTTAAATTGTAAAGAAATTCCTCCGTAGACTCAAACTGCCAGGAATATTAGGGATTTTGAGTTGGCAGCTTGCAAACCAGGGTCTTGAGAAATGTACAAGCAGGGTGAAATACTGCTTCCACTTCACTGCCACAGAGGCTGTTTGCAACCGTACTGACTGGGAGGGAGTGTTTCGTGTTAAATTGTTTTTGGCATGGTAATGAGTGGTAGAGGTTTAGTTCGGTGAGTGAGAGGATCATTAGCCTAACCTCCTCACCAGCAGTCTGAAGTAACTTTCACACTTGTTTTGTATTTTACTGTGTAGGATTTTGAGACCTTTAGTTTGCCAGTCTTGTTACAGGCTGGGTGATATGGTACATCTGGAATCTTAGTAAAATTCTTTTCCTTAATCATCATTTCCTGTGGAGCTGCAATGTTGCTTTTGATAAAAGACCTTTCCAGTGTGTTCGCGCTCTCCTCCTTTCTCCTTTTCTCCTTGCGCCCTCTCCCCTCTCTACTCTCGCCCACTCCTTCTCTTCCCCACCACATTTCCCCTCCCCTTGTCTCCTCTACACCTCCACTCACTTCTCCCCTCCTCTCCCCCACTCTGCCCATTTTTTCTTCTACTTCCTTGATTTCCTGCACTCAGTTCCCTTTGGCTATTTCTACCTCTATTTCTGCCCTCCTGCCCCACCCATTCCACTTTGCTCTTACTTTCCTTCATGACCTGGGATTGTGTCTTTTCTTTTGGGCGGGGGAGTGGGAGGGGAGTTACTGCCCGGCACATAAGTGCTGCTTTTAATTTGGAACTGGTGCCCTGCCAGAGGGAGGCTGGTGATAATAGACTGCAGTGGGAGGGAGGCGAGTGAACACTGGCCTATTGATGCATTCTATGCTGAGCACTCTACGAGGTTTCTTGTTTACTTGCTGGGTACTTGGTGACCCACAAAAAGTGTCAGTAGAACAGAATGGTGGGGAAGTACAGCCTCTTGCTGTGATGTATTTAGCAGAGACTGTGGAACACTGAAATGCAGCTCTGGGAGTCTGTGACTGCACCAGTTGACCATGGAATTCCTCCGGGGTTTGGATAAAGGATACTGGATTGACACAGATTCCCCACACAGTATTAGAGGATGTAAGCAAATCAGCTAGTTCCTGAAATGTCCTTCCAAAGATTTTGGCTGTAACCTCACAAAATGATCTCATACGGTTTGACCAAGCAGCAGATAGTGTCATCCCTGGTTCCACAAGCTTGCGGCGCCATTCAGTGAGGTCACGGCACCGCTTCATCCTCGATGTTTAAAGGAAAAGCTGCGGTGCTTATTCTGGGAGCTTGCTTTGTGCAAATTGACCGCTGTGTTTCCTACAATAACTTCAACAGTAATTCACTTGGTTAAAAGGTGCTCTTGGTTGACCCAAGGCCATAAAGGACACCATATAAGTACGTCTTTGTTTTAATACAGAACAAATATGCAAATTGAAACTGCTTCCTTGAATTAAATCCATGATTGTGGATTAGTTAGAATTTGAGGCTTGAGAAGATCTGTTGACTCCTTGCTGCTGCTATTTCTTTTCTTCTGCTTGTCAAGAGCACAGACTTCCATATCCACCCTGACAACATTTCATGATGTCCTGCTTGCTGTAAGCTTCACATCCAGTGTTCCAAGTTCAGTGTATGTCTGTTCTGACAACCCTGTCCACACCAGTGCATCTGCTGTGTCATGCTTTCATTTCCTTTTGCCTCTGGTGTTGACCATGCTTTACCTTTTCCCACATTTTCACCTCCCCTCCCATCAAGAGTCACAGAACATTACAACACGGAAACAGGCCCTTTGGTCCCCTACCACCTAGGACATGCTTTCTTCTCGCTGTTGCCATCATGAAGAAGGTACAGCAACCCCAGAACCCACACTATCAGGTTCAGGAGCAGTTATTACCTCTCAACCATCAAGCTCTTGAACCAAAGGGGAATAACTTCACTCAACCCAACACAGAACTTTTCCCTCAACCTATGGACTCACTTTCAAGGACTTTTCATTCTCATGTTCTGATATTTACTGGTTATTTATTATTATTATTAGTTTCTGTTTGTATTTGCACAATTTGTTGTCTTTTACCATTGATTATTTGGCAGCCCTGTGGGTGTAGTCTTTCATTGATTCTGTTGTGTTTTTTGTATTTACTGTGAATACCTGTTTTAAAAAAAGGAATCTCGGAGTTGTGTGTGATATATACTACATGTACTGGGATAATAAGTTTACTTTAAAGTTTATTGGCTTTATTTGTCATTCATACATCGTAGCATGCAGTGAAATGCACCCAAGGATGTGGTCAGGACAGTCCACAAGTGTTGACGAGCTTTCTCGTCAAATTAGTAGGCCACAACTCACTAACCCTAACTGTATGTGGGAGGAACCGGAGTACCTGGAGGAAACCCACGCGGTCACAGGGAGAACGTACAAACTCCTTACAGACTGCTGTGGGAATTGAACCTAGGCTAGTGATCGCTGGTGCTGTAAGGTGATTGCACTAACTTTTACACCACCCTGTCACCCAATTTAGTATATTGCAGTCAGTTTCACAGTCTGCATGTCTGTAAAATGGGAAGACTATATTCAGATTGTTGGCCACTCAGCAGAACTCCTCCATTCACTCTAAAAGGGAAAATCTTCATCTGTAGTTGCCCATGGCTTAACGCTTCATCCCAATTCCACTTGACCTCTCTATATCTGACCTATTACATTCCAAAGAATCTCAGTACTAGCTTGCTAAACAGCATTTTATCTTCTGACTTGACACATTACATCCTTCCACATTCAACACTGAATTCAGTAATTATGATTATGTTGCATCTCCCATATCCAACATCCAGCTTATTTTCTGGTTTTTGAGATTTCATTTGTCAATTACACCTCTTCCAGATTCACTTTTCTCACTGCCCTCTCTGAGCTGACACCATCGCCACTTGTGTCATCCATTCTTCACCTGATCACAGACTTCCCTTTCATTCACTTCCTCACTTACAACATTTCAGAATAAAAGATGGGAAACAAGCTGTTGCCTGTAACCCTCTTGTCATGCTCAGCATTTTAAAAACTCTTTGCATAGATGTTCTTCTGTTTGTCACCCCATCCACAGATGTACCTCTCCCTATATATGTTATCACAGCCAATCAGACGATCTTGGTAAACTCCCTGGCTTGATACTGGCTTAATAGCAGAGCTCTCTATTCATCTGTTTCCCAGCTCCTCAGGGCAAATCTGATTTGCACATTGATTAGGCTTTCAGTGCAAGAGGAAATAAAGGGTGTAGAAATTGGGACGTCAGTGGAGTGATTGGAAATTAGGGTATGTAAGGCTGTATGGATCACAATCTACTTCCTCATGAAGCAAAAGAAATTTGGCATGTTGCCTTCGACCCTCACCAGCTTTTATAGAGTGACTATAGAAAGCATCTTATCGGAATGCATCACGGCTTGGTGCTCTGCTCAAGACTGCAAGGAACTGCTGAGAGTTGTGGACACAACTCATCACATCGTGGAAGTCAGCCTTCCCTTCATGAGCTCTGTCTACACTCCTCGCTGCCTCAGTAAAGCGGTCAACATAATGAAAGATCTCACCTGCTCCAGATATTCTCTCTCCTCTTCCCTCCTATCAGGCAAAAGATACAAAAGGTTTTGCCAGTAGCATTATACTGTCATTCTTGAATATATTTTATTGATTTATTTGTGGTAATATTACTTTATGTGTTGTGTGTGAGTTATACGTACTGTGTTATGCACCTTGATCCAGAGGAACATCGTTTCATTTGGCAGTAGACATGTATGACAATAAACTTGAAGCTGAAGAATAGCTTCTATCCTGCTGTTAACCAAGCTTCAAACAGTTGACTAGTACAATAAGATGAACTCTTGACTTGACGTTTTTTTGTCTACCTGCACTGCACTTTCTCTGTAACTGTTGCACTTTCTTCTGCATTCTGTTATTGTTTTACCGTGTACTACTCAGTGCACTTTTGTGGTTAAATGATCTGTAGGCGTGGCATGTAAAACAAAGTTTTTTTCACTGTACTTCAGTACATGTGACAGTAATGAACACATTTATCAATCAGGGTGCCCAGTTACAAGATTTGTGTGTTAAAAGGTGAACCTTATCTCCTTTATCCAGCAGATCTTACCACCCCTCAGCTGTTGGATTTCTTGAGGTCTTGGAAATGTGCCTACCCAGACGCATGCGAAGATGAGATAGAACTGAAGGCTGAGCCATGCTTCACATTATAGTTTTTACTGAGCAGTAGGGAAGTTTTGGGGGAGGGGACTGAGGTTTTTGGGATTTTAACATTCTTCTAATTTGCTGGAGTTGGCCTCCTTTGACCTCTGCCTCGGTGCACCCACGCACTTTTCTGTTGTTTGTGCATCGAGCCCCCAGGCCCATGCTCTGCGTTTTAATACCTAAACCTCCACTAGCTTTCAGTCCTCCTTAAAGGCCCCTTTAAAGCTTTCCTCTTTGATCAAGGTTTTAGTCACTTCTTTACCTTGGCATCCACTATGGTCCTGAGCATTGCCTTGAAATATTTTTCAACGCTGAATGCTAGCCTCTGTTTCTGCATTTTGATAACCCTACGCTCTCTGGTTCGAGCTGTAGCCTTCAATTGTGCACTCTCACATCTATGAGCTGGGGGGAGCAGGCATCAAATGTTGGCCCTGCTGGCCATGTCCATGTCCATGTTCAGGGAGTGAACTGCGCATTTCCCTGGTGGCCAGCATTGGTAAATTATTGCATTTACCATTGGTGTACCAAGATACAGTGAAATGTTTCTTTTGCATACCATCCATACAGATCAGTTCAATACAACAAAGATATATAGAAGGTAGATGGTGTTGAGGAAGCAGGGAATCTGAAGAAGGACTTGGACAGATTAGGAGAATGGGCAAAGTGGCAGATGGAATATAATGTAGGGAATTGCATGTTCATACACTTTAGTAGAAGGAATAAAGGCATAGACTATTTTCTAAGTGGAGAGCAAATTCAGAAATCAGATGTGCAAGGGGACTTGGGAGTCCTTGTGAACGATTCCCTAAAGGTTAACTTGCAGGTTGAGTCAGTGGTGAGGAAGGCAAATGTAATGTTAGCATTCATTTCGAGGGACTAGAATATAAAAGCAAGAATGTAATGCTGAGGCTTCATCAGGCATTGTCAGATCGCACTTTGAGTATTGTGGGCAGTTTTGGGCCCCTAAGCTTAGAAAGGATGTGCTGACATTGGAGGCAGTTCATGAAAATTATTCTGGGAATGAAAGGGTTAATATACATGCATGTTTGATAGCTCGGGACCTGTGCTTGCTGGAATTTAGAAGCGTGGTGGGGGCGGGGTTAAGATCTCATTGTAACTTATCGAATATTGATAGGACTAGATAGAGTGGATATGGATAACGTGTTTCCTATAGTGGGGGAGTGCAGGACCAGAGGGCACAGCTTCAGATTACAATGATATCCCTTTGGAACAGAGATGAGAAGGATGGTGAATTTGTGGAATTCACTGCCTTAGATGGCTATGGAGGGGCCAAGACGTTGGGTAATATTAAAGCAGAGGTTGATAGGTTCTTGATTAGTCGGGGCATCAAAGGTTATAGGGAGAAGGCAGGAAAACAGGGTAATAATAACCCTGTTTATAATAAAACAGGATAATAAATCCTGATAAGAAGGATAATAAATCAGCCATGATGGAATGGTGGAGCAGACTTAAATCCAGCTCTGCTCCTATGTCTTGTGGTCTATCACTCATTGAGGTGGTACCATCTCAAACAATAATAGAGTCATGACTAAGTAGATTTTGAGGTAAGGAGTCCATCTTATTGTACTAAGCAACAGAAGCTGTCTTTCAGGTTAAGCAGCACACGCAAAATGCTGGGGGAATTCAGCAGGCCAGGCAGCATCTATGGAAACGAGCACAGTCGATATTTTGGGCTGAGACCCTTCAGCAGGACCATTTCAAATGTCAGTACATTTATTACTGAAGAGTGTATAGATTATACACCCTTGAGATTTGTCTCCTTTCAGGCTTTTAATCTTCTGCCGTATGGGGGGGTGGGGGGGGGTGGAAGAAGCGAGTATGCTGGGATGCGTGAGGTCCTTGATTATTTTTGGCTGTTTTACCGAGGTGTGAACAGAGTCCATGGAGGGGAGAGGGGAGGCTGTGCAATTTACTGCTGGGAAAGGATAGTGAACTAAGGGGAGACTGCTGGATTCAATGTGAAGAAATCTGGGCCAGGAATTGGGAGACTGAAGAAAGTTTGAGATTGAGATTAGTGATATTAATGGGAAGAAATAGAGAAGAGGGGTTGTGTCTGGAGCCAAATCACTCCAGCTATTGGAGAAAAAGATCAAATGCAATTGTTAAGGGGAACTTAACATAACTACAACTGTTGTACAGTGCCTATAAAATAGTAAAATGTGTTAAGGATCTTTATGGGTGATTTATCTGAGTAAAGATTATCACCAACCCACATAATGATTATTGTTCGGAATGGGAGGAACTATAGAGTGCCTTAAAGGGTTAGAATGATGTGAAGAATTTCAGGAGGGAATTCCAGACTGTGTGCACATATTATTGTAAAGCCTATGGAATTTGTGCATGTTTGAAATAGTTAAGCTGTTCATGCAGGGAGGGTGATACTGGAGCTGGTATTTTTAGCCAGGCTTGAGGAAGTATTTTTTCCACAGAGGATGAACAACAGCTGGAAGAGATTGTTGGGTCAGATTGTTGAGACAGGAACACTGGACTCTTTGAGTAAGCAGCTAAACACGGCAAGGGGAGGGATGCTGGGATTGTTTTTTTCCCAATAGCTGAAATTAAACAGGACTGAGGCCTCTCTACAAGTCCTGTCTTTTGCTTTTGGGAATAGTTACATCAAATGCTGCACACTGTAGAGACAGGACAAAGTTTCTTTGCTTCATACCAGAACTACAGTAAATATAACCCTATGCATGGAATTGGGGTTGATCTGATGCTGTAATAAAAGGGTGACCTTTTTTGTTAAAGGAGGCCTATTCTAGACAGGCCCCAAGCTCCACACTGGCACTGTAAAACATATGTTGAGTCAAATAGCAACATGTTTAATTAAGTGTTTCCAGATTCACTGAGTTGTTTGGACTCGTGTTGGGTAGCAGAATATAACATAAATGAAATAAGTTGTCAAAGCTAATACGAGGGGATATAATTTTAAGGTGATTTAAAAAAATTATAGTGGGAATGTCAGAGGTAAGTTTTTTACACAGAGTGGTGGGTTTGTGGAATGCCCTGCCAGGGCTGGTGGTAGAGGCTGATGCATAATAGACTCATTTCAAGAACCCTATAGCCCATGTTCTCAGTTTTATCTAACTATCGTTTGTCTCCTTTTCAGTAATGGTTGCTTGTCGGTCTTTATGTGTAGCTTTTCATCGGTTCCTTGTAATTGTTTTCCCATGAATGCTATGAAAATGAACCTCAAGGTGGTATATGGTGACATATATGAGGAAATCTGCAGATGCTGGAAATCCAAAGCGACACTCACAACATGCTGGAGGAACTCAGCAGGCCAGGTAGCATCTATGGAAAAGATTAAACAGTTGACGTTTTGTGCAGAAACCCTTCATCAGAACTCAGTTTCTCAATCCTGATGAATGGTCTCAGCCTGAAAAGTTAATGGTTTACTCTTTTCCATAGATGCTGCCTGGCCTGCTGAGTTCCTCCAGCATTTTGTATATGGTGACATATACATACTTCAATGATAAATTTACTTTGCACTTTTGAGCTACATTAGGGGCATTTAAGAAACTGGCACATGGATGATAGAAAAATGGAGGGCTATGGAGGAGGGAAGGGTTAGAGTAGGTTGTAGGGGTGGCACAGCATTGTGGGCCAAACGGCCAGTACTGCGCTGTAATTTTCTATGTTCTAATGTGTTTGCTGTTAAAGTGTTTTTTCACCCTATGGTAACTTGTATAGCATTTGCTTAAAAGAAGATCTAGGCTGTTATTGCAGTGTAACTGGAGGGAACTTTGCACTGTTGTACATTAATGATGTGTTAAGCTGAGGTCATGCACTCTGTACAGAGTGAAGCCTCCGTCGGTCAGGGTCGACCATGGATGTTGCGTCCTAGCTGTCTAGGTATGCAAGCTTGAGCAGTGCGCACGTAGCAAGCTTCTCTCTCCATGCATCTGATGAACCCAAAGGAACGGCAGAGACCGATACAGCTTAGAACCAGCAGCGTCGCAGGAGTTGCCAGTCAGTGTTGAACTCAACGTGAGACTGCCTTAGTGTCTCCAGCTCTGGATTCTTTCCTCGGGGTTTACCACTGATGCCTCCCCCGTGAGTGAGTACAGCCGCAAGGCAGCAGAGGTTTGAGATCAGAGTTTCCCCTCTCCTAGGTGAGCTGCCAATCACAGCCGATGAGCCCCACCTACCCAAAGTGACTGGTTTTAAGATGCCGGTAATTCGCCTTTGCCCATTCTCCTGTCAGTAGAAACGGTTTCGCCGGGCTTAGTAACGAAGCTTCACGTGAATGCCAGGAGCTGGACTTGATTGTTAGAGGCAATTTGAGGTGCACGCCATTGGGAACATTTAATACTGTAGGTAGTGGGAGCTTGTCCTGTCTGTAACCATCTTAAGGAAACTCTCTATAAGAAAGCATATGAAAATATCATGTCACTTTTTATAGAGCAGGGGTGGTCCAAGCTAGTATTAATCCCCTAATCATTTACACACAAAACTGAATATCTATACATCACACCAATATCACAAAAACTGTGTATCACCAGAAAACTGCTATTGAGTGACTCTCGAGAGTTTCTTAAATGCCCCTCGTGTATTTGCCTCTACCTCTACCCCTGGCAGGGTGTTCCATGCACCCAAAGTGGACTGCAAATCACTTTGAGCTCTCCTCAGATTGTGGAAGGTGTTATAAAAAGTCTACTTGATTTTCAAAGTTTATGTATGACCTATGTTACATTTGTGCTTTGAACTATGGTTAGTTGCTCTATGGAGCCCAGAAATTTGCTTCCTCTGCATTAGTCTTCCTTACCCACTGGCAGTGAAGGTGGGGGTTAAAGAGTCAGACTGAGGCCATTTATATCAGTCAACCTCTGCTGTACCTGAGATTAAGATAAATTGTGGTGAAAACTGAAAAGTCTGGTTTGATTAGTTCTGTTGCTCTGTGCACTCATACTAGGCTGCTCAGGTTATTACAGTGTGGTTTCTAGATTCTTCAAAATTCTAATGTAGCCAATTAGTAATAAGATTATGTATTCATATCAAACCTTTCTGAAGTTGTAGAAAGTTTTAATTAAAGTGGGCTACAGAGACTGAGGTTGAAGGAGAGAATTCGTGCTCTAGTAGAATCAGGTTTAATGTCACTTCGCAGAATCAGCTTTAATATGTTGTGAAATTTGTTGTTTCGTGGCAGTTGAACAGTACATAAAAACAAACTATAAATTACAATAAATATGTATGTTACAAGAAAAAATATATAATTAAATAAAATTAGTACAAAACGGAGCAAAAATAACGAGGTAGCATTTAAGGGTTCAAAGGTTCATTTTATTATCGGAGTATACAACTCTGAGATTTGTCTTCTCCAGAGGGTCGTAAAATACAGAGAAGCCAGGGAAGTTGTTGAGGGATCCCTGCTGCACGAAAAATAAAAAGAACAAAACTCACAAGCTCCATCGCTCCCTCGCACAAAAATTAATAGATTGCCCACCTGGACACTGCAGCTAAGATATTAAACCCCTAACCCACAAGCTCCTCCCACATAAAAAAACAGCGACAGTAACATCAAACACCCAACTCCTCCCTCACCCAAAAAAGTAACATATCATCTACCTGCTAATCAACAGCAAGAAAAAAAACACAGAAAAACTGAAGGAGACCAATATAAACTATAGTCACATCGATAATCACATGCGTCTCGGAATTTTGAAAACACCCTTCGTCAGCATTGAGGAAAACGACGTCTAGAACTCCATCTTTCCATGGTCTTTATCGGGGTCCTCTCCATCCGCTGAGAAGTGGTTTCCTGAACTCCTGCCCAGCATGACCTCTGGCCTGAGGCAGCCTCCTGTGAGGAGCGACCTCCAACTCAATGTGGCCTCTTGCCCCCAGCCCGACCTGTTAAGAACGACTGCTGACCATGCCTCCTCCGCATTCGCCTTGATGTTTCCATCTTCCTCGACACTTTGATCGTGGAGAAATGCGGTCGATTGTGGCCCCATGCCCCTACTCCAGAATCCTTGTTTGGGACATTCTTGTGCTCGTAGTCCTCTCCTGGAATTTCCTTCCAGGAGCGCTAGGTCATGAATGCCAAACTATAATTAACAGGGTCCAACAGTTTCCGAAACACAATTGAGATTAAAAAGAATAAGTAAAAGGCGGACAAAAGGTGATATAATTGATTATCTGGAAGATGTCACTGAATGAGTCGTTGCTAGCACCATCTTGACTGGTCGATAGCGGGTTGCTTCATTATTGATTTAGAATCAGATTTAGTACCACTGACTTGCAGCAAACGACAAGAAATTTGTTTTGCAGTAGTAGTACAGTGTATTGATATAAAATTACTATTAATTACAAAATAAATAGAGCAAATAAGATAAGATATAGGAGCAGAAGTAGGCCATTCGGCCCATCAAGTCTTCTCCACCATTCAATCATGGGCTGATCCAATTCTTCCTGTCATCCCCACTCCCCTGCCTTCTCCCCATATCTTTTGATGCCCTGGCTAATCAAGAACCTATGTATCTCTGCTTTAAAAGCACCCAATGACTTGGCCTCTACAGCCACTTGTGGCAACAAATTCCACAGATTTACCACCCTATGACTAAAGTAATTTCTCTGCATCTCTGTTCTAAATGGACATCCTTCAATCCTGAAGTCATGCCTTCTTGTCCTAGACTCCCCTACCATGGGAAATTGAATTGAATTGACTGTATTTCTTACATCCTTCACATACATGAGGAGAAAAATCTTTAGGTTATGTTTCCATCTGAATCTGCAATATAGTAATTTATAATAAATGGAACAGTCAATGTAATATAGAGTACACTCAAATCAACGTGAGTTCATCAGTCTGATGGCCTGGTGGAAGAAGCTGTCCCAGAGCCAGGTCCTGGCTTTTATGATGCAGTACCGCTTCCCGGATGGTGGCAGCTGGAATAGATTGTGGTTGGGATGGCTTGGGTCCCCATTGATCCTACGGGCCCTTTTTATACACCCGTCCTTGTACAAACGTTTGTAAATGTCCTAAATCATGGAAAGTTCACAACTACAGATGCACTGGGCCATGTGCACCACTCTCTGCAGAGTCCTGCAATTAAGGGAGGTACAGTTCCCATACCAGGTAGTGATGCAGCCAGTCAGGATGCTCTCAATTGTGCCCCTGCAGAAAGTTCTTAGGATTTGGGGGCCCATATCAAACTTCCTCAACCTGCCTTTTTCACCACATAGCTGGTGTGCACAGTCCATGTGAAGTCCTTGGTGATGTGGATGCTGAGGAACTTGAAGCTGTTTACCCTCTCAACCCCAGATCCATTGATGTCAATAGGGGTTAGCCCATTTTCATTCCTCCTGTAGTCCACAACCAGCTCCTTTGTTTTTGCGACATTGAGGAAGAGGTTGTTTTCTTGACACCACTGTGTCAGAGAGATGACTTCTTCCCTGTAGGCCACTTTGTTATTGGCTGTTCAGGCCTCTTAACATTCGGATAATGAAGTGCTGTTCATGGATTTATTATCCTTTCAGAAAACTGATGGCGGAGGGGAAGAAGCTGTTCCTAAAATGGTGAGAGTGTGTCTTCAGGCTCCTGTACGGCCTCTCTGTTGATAGTAATGAGAAGAGAGTGTGTCCTGGATGAGGGGGGTCTTTAATTGATGGATGCCTCCTTTTTGAGGCTGAAGGTGCGGTGATTAAATATGATCAAGGTGCCATTGATGGCGGAGTTCAAAGCTATCCAGGGATCAGAGAATCATAGAAAATCATTGACACAATATTTGAAATGCACAGCGTATCAGACGCATTTGGGGAGGGAGGGAGTGAGACAGACAGAGAGAGACTGGCTGTTAATGCTTCATGATTAAATCCTTATTAAAGGTATTAACCTGAAGCATTATTTTTCTCCACACAAATGCCACCTGAGTGTTTCCTGTGTGTTCTGTTTTTATTTTTCTCCCTGCCTTCTTCTAGCCTAAGCTCTTGTCTGGTGAAATGCTAAACTTCTCCAATCTATTCTCAAATGTGGATGCATTTTCTGCCTCAACCAGTCTAATTCTGGAAGTGAATCCTGCAACCTCGCGACTTTCTGTGTCGAGAAGTTTCCCCTGCATTCTGTGATAATTTTGCCTATGCAGGGAATTCCGAGGGTCACTGTTCTTCCCACTGGCCCCCAAGCTGAAACAGCTTGCCTTCACTGTGTGTGTCTGACTTCCTAGCCTCCGTTGACCTGTCTGTGGAGCCGTCAAGTCTTTTACTGTGCATTCCTTGGTTTGAGATCACAGATCAGTGTGTCCTCTGAGACCAGTGTGCACAGTGACAAATGGGCTGTCTTCGTATGAGTATTCTACCCCCTCACCTCTCAAGAGCAGCAAGTTGGAATTCCTTTCAGAGGAGGAAAGGAGGGAGGGTCAGATGGGAGTGAATTAGATCAGCTGCTGGGGCTTAAAGTCACCCCACCACTTCTGGTTTCTGCCAGGATGACAGGGTTTAAAACCAAGCCTGTAGTTTCTCAATGTACAGTAATCTGAGATATACCAGAAAACACCCTCAAATTAAAACTATTTTTAAACTCTGGGTTGTGATTCTGAACCAGAAAATGCTGCAACCATGAGTTTATTCAAATTAATAGTGATGTTGTCGTCTACATGTTCTGCCCAGGACTCTGGGAGCATCTCTAGGCACCAGCCCCCTTGGATGGATGGATCACCCAAAGAAAGAATTCATTACGGATTCATATGAATGATAGCCAAACTCCAAGGGAGACTAGGAATGTATTCCTCGTTTATAGGGTGATTTGACTGAAGGTTTCAAGGGGAAACTGATGGTTTCTTTCTTCTATCCCTATGTCCATCAGAGTGGAATTGGACTTCAGGTTGTCTACAGGTTAGAGCCTGGGTTGGGTTTCAGGAGTGGGTGTAGAACACCACAGCACAGTGCCACCCTTACGCCCACAATGTTGTGCCAACCCTTTAATCTACTCTAAGATCAGTCTAACCCTTCCCTTCCACATAGCTCATCCATTTGCCTACCTGAGTCTTCTAAATGTTCTCATTTACCTGCCTCCACCATCACCTGGGGAGGGAGTTCCATGCACTTACCACTCTTTGTATTTATATTTTAAAAAAATCACCTTTCTTTGACATTCCCCTCAATACTTTCATCCAATCACCTGAAAATTATCCTCCCTGATATTAGCTATTCCTGCTGTGGGAGAAGGGTGCGGGCTGTCTATTGTATCTATCTCTCTTATCATCTTAGATGCCCTTATCAAGTCACCTCTCATCCTCCTTCACTCTAAAGAGTAAAACACTGACTTGCTCAACCCTTCCTCGTAAGACACGCAGGATCCTGGTAAATCTCCTCTCCACCTTCTCTAAAGCTTCTACATCCTTCCAATAATCAGACTACCAGAACTGAGCACAAAATTCCAGGTGTGGTGTAACCAGAGTGAAGTTGCAAAACTGCGTGATTCAGAAGACTGGGGAGCTTTGGTGCTTTCTTTCACAAATAGCAGTTGCTGTGAAGTCAGCTGTTAATTTTATTAATAGATTTCTTTTGGAACTAAAGATATTGAGGGATGTAAGGAAAAGCAGGTATATGGAATTACATCACAAAGTATTCAGTAATTGATGGTAGTACAGACTTAAAGGGCTGAATGGCCTCCTTTGTATGTATATATATGTTTTGAAGGTGTCCTCGATGGCGGGGAGGCTTGAATATTGTTACAGATATTGAAATACCATATGCCTCCTGTACCAGGATATGGGGATCAATATTCCTCAATCTACTCTAACAGAGTGACTTCAGAAACATGAATACGAATACCTGGGACCATTCCAGTTAACCTTCTCCATCCAATGTTGTGACAATCTTCCAGAATTTAACAAGTACCTCATCTGGTTGCAGCAGGGTGGGTGATACAAAAATGCTCACTGCTGTAAAAGAATTAGTTGGGGGGGGGGGAATTTCACTGAAACCTATTGAATATTGAAAGCCCTAGATAAAGTGCATGTGTAGAGGATATTTTCTATAATGGGGAGCCTAGGACCACAGCGCACAGCCTCAGAATAGAGGGATGCCCCTTTAGAACAGAGATGAGGAGGAATTTCTTTAGCCAGAGGGTGATGAATCTGTGGAAATAATTGCCACAAACTGCTGTAGAGATCAGTCATTGGATATATTTTAAATGGAGGTTGATAGGTTCTTGACTAGTAAGGGCATCCGAGGTTAGGGGGAGAAGACGGGAACAGGGGTTGAGAGGGAAAGTAAATCAGCCATGTTGGAGTGATAGAGTAGGCTCAATGGGCTGAATGGCATACTTTTTGCTCCTATGCCATATGGTCTTATCAAGGATTCGATTCTGCCTCCTGTGCACGAATCTTGAAAGGGTTAATGGCAGGAAGTTGGTCTGGTAAATGTTTGTCTTGTTAATGTGGTTTTATGTGTGACAAGCAAAACTATATCTGTCACTCTTGACTGCTGTTTTTCCAGCTGTGGTAATTCTTATCAGAATCTGTCATTACTCAGTCAGTTTTGCCATCTTTGTCATTCAAATCTACTCTTGTTATGACATTAAGTTTATCTTAAAGTACTACTGTAATCAGGCCCAAGCTACTTGTTTGTAGTTGATTGTATGTTCAAGCGGAAAACTGCTTTCCTCTCCAGAACTTAAACCTGGCCTTTAGGTTTCCTTGAGGTTTGCCAATTCCAGGTGAGCGGAACATAAAATGATCATGTTCCAGTCGTGACATTCCTGCCCTTACTCAAGAGTATTTTGTGTATTGTAGCAAGCAATCTCTCAGTTGTGCTGTTGAATGCATGGCCAAGGATGGTTGGGTTGGAGTCGGGTCAGAGGTTAAAATGTCAAAAACTTACAAAGCTGCTTCTAACACCGTCCCACTTCCTGAATTTGGCACAATGGTAGCGAACGAAGAGCAAAGCAACTAATTTCCAGAAAAATGGCAATTTACTAAGAGTACTTGGATGTAACCTGATGGAATCCATGGTAGGTCAGAGGGAGCAGGGGAGTCTTTATCTGGCCTACCATTAGTTTATTTACCTCTTGCTCAATTACCTTTGAACTTGCTTTGTCTTAAACTCCTAAACACAAAAGCTTAGTTCACTCTGGTCTAATAATTTAACACACAAGCTCTGAATCTGTTCTCTGTTTTCAGCTGTGTATTTTTATAACGAATGTGAGCTTTAATCCTTGGCTCAGCCCCAGTGCAATGTTCCCTCAGTATTGCCCTTCTCACAGTATGACCCTATCAATACTGTCCCCCTTATAATGTGACTCTCCCTCAGTGTCACCCCTTCCACAGTGTGACTCTTCCTCAATGTTAACTCCTTCCACAGTGTGACTCTTCCTCAATGTTACCCCTTCCACAGTGTGACTCTTCCTCATTGTTACCCCTTCCATAGTACGACTCTCCCTCGGTGCTGCCCTCATAGTGTGACTCTCCCTCGGTGCTGCTCCTCCCACAGTACCGTCCCTTGCATGGTATGATGCTCCCTCAGTAACATCCCTCCCACAATGAGAGCCTCCTTCAGTGTTGCCATCCCACAGTACATGCTCCCTCAGTGCTGGCCCTCCCTCCTACAGCAGGGCTCCTCTGCTGGTGAGGAGCTGCTCAGCACGGCCCCTGTGGCACTTGGCTCCCTCAGTGCTGGCCCTCCCTCCTACAGCAGGGCTCCTCTGCTGGTGAGGAGCTGCTCAGCGCGGCCCCTGTGGCACTTGGCTCCCTCAGTGCTGGCCCTCCCTCCTACAGCAGGGCTCCTCTGCTGGTGAGGAGCTGCTCAGCGCGGCCCCTGTGGCACTTGGCTCCCTCAGTGCTGGCCCTCCCTCCTACAGCAGGGCTCCTCTGCTGGTGAGGAGCTGCTCAGCACGGCCCCTGTGGCACTTGGCTCCCTCAGTGCTGGCCCTCCCTCCTACAGCAGGGCTCCTCTGCTGGTGAGGAGCTGCTCAGCACGGCCCCTGTGGCACTTGGCTCCCTCAGTGCTGGCCCTCTTTCTTGGAGCTCCACTGGGATCCTTGGTTTTGGTCTTGTGGTCTAGTCTGCAGCCAGACATGAACTACAATACTCCGAATCGGAGATTCACATTGGCTACCAGAGGGGCATGCTGACACAGGCTGACTGGAAGCATTGCCTGTCACGTTATGGTGACTGTGTCTTACAATGCAGTTCAGTACAGAGAGTTTGTTGTCTCTGCAGTGGAGTGAGGTAATGCAGTCATCTCTTCAGCCAAGTAACTAGTTCTCAGCTGTAGTTTCAGGCAATGGAGTTCAGCTGGTTTGCAAATATGATGAAGAATTTCAGGGCCTTTCAGTCAAGCTCTGAATCCTTATGCAGTTGGTCCAAAGATTGGGAACTTTTACCCACCCTATATTACTTCCCACAGGCTGGGCGTTGAAGGGTCAGCACTTTGTAACCCTTTTCAATGTGTGTTTTATCTTTCGTGTCTTTAAGTAAAAGTTCTGCCAGGAAAGATGGAAAGGGCTGGGACTCCTTTCTCCAGGGATGAGAAGCTGAGGTATGACCCAGTGCGGATTGAGGAAGAGTCCCAAGACTGGGAAGACTAAACACGGGTCTGGACTTTGCCAATATTTTTGCAGACATTTCCAGTGCAACTAATGGACTTGCCTCACATTAGTACTGACCAATTTGGGACTGCTGCATGAATGCCTGTGTCTGTCCTGATCTTGCAGATGGAGTTGGGGGCGTGAGTTCCTGGCTGTGTTTCATCCTGGGCTCCTCATGGAGTCCAAAGGAAAGCAGGAGCTTAGTGAGGTGTTTCAGCAGTCACTCTCAGGGCTCTGTTTTGTTCAATGTACAGGGTCTGCAAGCCCGTGTGGTTTGACCACCTTTTGTACTGCTGCTCAGAAGAAAGGGAGGGATACTGTGTGCGAGGTTTCAAATTGTTCGCTTCAATGTTTTGTGATTACTTAAGTATTTTACTTCACCTTTGAAAGTATTTAATCCTCTTAAAAGATGTTTTTTAATTGTTTCATGTTAAATTTTAAAAATTGTGTTGGAATCTCAACAATATAGAAATCTTAGCAGTTTTGACAGGTGGAAGGTGGGGTTTTGTCAAAGATTCTCAGATTCATGGGCAGGGCTTGTCCTGACCTGACCCACTGGGGGCCTGGCTGTTCACTCTAGGAATGTCTTGGCTAACCTGATCTATTCTGTAGGGTCAGAGCAGACATTTGGGACAATGGGAGATGTGGGAGTGAGTTCAAGTGCCGGGCCTTCACAGCCAAATCTTGACCAGGTGCTGATCACTAAAAATCCAGCTGGGATGTGAGAGAAACATCTTCCCTGGAGAGTGAGGAAAATTGAGCTTGTTTCCCAGGGAGGGAGTTGGGAGGAAGGTAGAGCAGCAGAATTTTAAGAAGCAGCTGGATATGTGGGAGGAAGGAATGGAGAGAGATTAGGAGGCTGATATTTAACAGAAACACTCGCATACATCATTTGGGCCTTCTTCCATGCTTTAAATTCTGTTTCACTGTACCCTGAATCGCATAAACTTTAGTTCTCTTCTTACTTCAGCTCTCTCTAGTTTTCCATGCTGATTGCTTGCAGTACATGGGTGTAAAGTGAACATTCCCTCCACTCCTGGGTGAAGAGATTTGTGTGTGACTGTGCTTAGGCCACGTTTGCAGTTCTGGTCACGGCATCACAGGAAGGATATGGAGGCTTTGGAGAGGGTGCAGACGAGGTTCACCAGGATGTTGCCTGGATGAGGGATGATTAACCATAAGCAGAGGCCAGGCAGACTTGCTTTGCTCTCCCTGGAGTATTGGAGGCTGGCTGGGTGAGGGAGGGGGCAACCTGATTGAAGTTTATAAGCTTATGAGAGGTGTTGATAGAGTATTCTGCTTGGGGTGGAAATGTCAGCTACTGGAAAGCGTAGTTTTAAGGTGAGAGGGGAGGGTTTAAAGAAGGTTTGAGGCAGGATTATATTTTACACAGTGAACGGTAAGTATCTGGAACGTGTTGCCGGAGTGGCGGTGGAAGTAAGTATAATACCAGTGCTTAAGAGGAACTTGGACTGGTGTATGAACAACTGGGGAATGTAGGGGTATGGATCTGGATCATGCATAAACAAATGGGATTAGCATCCTAGCTGGCACAGATGTGATGGGCTGAAGACCCTGTTCTTGTGCTGTACCATTCTGTGTTCTATGAAGGGTAGAGCCACATTCATGGAGAGAGGAGAAAAATTATTAAGTTCAGTGTTAGACTGTAAGAGATAGGAGCAGAATTAGGCCATTCGGCCCATTGAGTCTGCTCCGCCATCTCATCATGATTGATCCATTTTCCCCATCAGCCCCACTCAACTGCCTTCATGCCCTATTTAATCACAAACCTATCAAATTCTGCCTTAAATACACCCAGTGACCTAGCCTCCACAGTCAGCTGTGACAATGATCTCCACAGATTTACCACTCTCTGGCTATAGAAATTCCTCCTCATCTCTATTCTAAGTAGATAGCCCTGTATTCTGAGGTAGTGTCCTCTGGTTCAAGACTCCCCCACTATAGGAAATATCCTCTCCACATTCACACTACTTAGGCTTTTCAAAATTCGATAGGTTTCAATGAGATTTCCCCCCCCCCCCCCCCCTCATTCTTCTAAATTCCAGTGAGTACAGGCCCAGAGTCATCAGACACTCCTTATACAATAACCCTTTCATTCTTGGAATCACTCTTGTGAACCTCCTTTGAACTGCCTCTAATATCAACACATCATCTCTTAGATAAGGGGCCGAAAACTACTCTCAGTACTCCAAGTGAGGCCTCATGAGTGTCTATAAAACCTCAGTATTACACCCTTACTTTTATATTCTAGTCCTCTCAAAATTAATTCTAACATTGCTTTTCCCTTCCTTATCACTGACTTAACATGGAAGTTAATCTTTAGGGAGTCTTGCACGAGGATGCCCAAGTTTCTTTGCACATCCAATTTTGGAATTTTCTGCCCATTTAGAAAACAGTCTAAGCTTTTATTCCTTCTACCAAAGTGCATGACTATACACTCCCCAACATTGTGTTCCATCTGCCACTTCTTTTCTCATTTTCCTAATCTGTACAAACTGTTCTTCAGCCTCCCTGCTTCCCAAACACCTCCTACCCCTCCACCATAATTCGTATTGTCTGCAAACCTAGCCACAAAGCTATCCCATTCCATCATCCAAAATCATTGATATGTAATGTAAAAAGAAATGGTCCCAACACTGACCCTATTGGAATGCCATTAACCACCAGCAGCCAACCAGAAAAAGGCTCCCTTTATTCCCACTTTTTGCCTCTTGCTGATCAGCCAGCCCTCTATCCATGCTAGTAACTTTCCTGTAATACTATGGGATCTGATATTGTTAAGCAGCCTCATGTGCAGCACCTTGTGAAAGGCTTTTTGAAAGTACACAACATCCATCAATTCTCCTTTGTTTATCCTATTTGTTCTTTCCTCAAATGAATTCCAACAGATTTGTCAGGCAAGATTTTCCATTAAGGAAACCATGCTAACTTTGCCCAAATTTATCATGTGCCTCCAAGTACCCAGAAACCTCATCCTTAATAATAGACTTCAACATCTTTCCAACCTCTGTGGTCAGGCTAACTGACCTATGATTTTCTTTCTACTGCCTCTCTCCCTTCTTGAAGAGTGAAGTGACATTTATAATTCTTTTAGTTCTCCAGAACCGTACCAGAAACTGGTGATTCTTGAAAGATGATTACCAGTGCCTCCACAATCTTCCTAGCCACCTCTTTCAGAATCCTGGAGTGTAGTTCATCTGGTCCAGGTGTCTTAACTACCGTCAGACTTTTCAGCTTTGCAAGCACCTTCTCTCTAGTAATAGCAATTGTGCTTACTTCTACCCCCGGCACTCTTGTATTTCCGGTATACTGCTAGTGTCTTCCATAGTGAAGATGGATGTAAAATACTTATTTAGTTCGTCTGTCATTTTCTTGTCCCTGATTACTGCTTTTCCAGTGATCCAATATTTACTTTCTCCTCTCTTTTACTCTTTATATATCTGGGAAAAAAAGAACTTTTGGTGTCCTCTTTGATAATATTGGCTAGCTTACCTTCACATTTCATCTTTTCCCTGCTTATGGCATTTTTAGTTGCTTTTTGTTGGTTCTTAAAAGTTTCCCAATCTTCTAACTTTCCACCAAATTTTTGCAGTGTTATATGGCCCTCTCCTTTGTATGTGTTTTTGACTTTCCTTGTCACCCACGGCTGTATTCCTGCCTTTAGAATACTACTGCTTCCTCTGGATGTATCTATCCTGCGCCATCCAAATTGCTCCCAGAAATTCAAGCCATTGCTATTTTACCATCATCCCTGCTGGAATCTTCTTTTGATTAACTTTGGCTAACTCCTCTCTCATGCCTCTATAATTCATTTTACTTCTCTGTATTACTGAAGTTGTAGGCAGGTCTATCGTATTTTGATCACTTTCTCCTGAGGGTTCTTGTACCTTAAACTTCCTAATCAAATCTAGTTCATTGCTCAATACCCAATCCAGAATAGCCTTTCCTCTAGTGGGCTCAACCACAAACTGCTCTAAAAAAACTATCTGGTAGGCATTCTATAAATTTCTTCTCTTCCTATCCAGCACTAACCTGATTTTCCTAATCTACCTACATATTGAAATCCCCCTAGATTATCGTAACATTACCCTTTTTGCATGCTTTTTCTATCTCCCATTGTAATTTATATTCCACATCCTGGCTACTGTTCGTTCACTGGCTGCTGTATGTAACTCCCGTCAGGGTCTTTTTATCCCTTCAGTTTCTTAATTCTACCCACAAGGATTCTACACCTACTGCTCAATCCTATGTCACTTCTTTGTGAGGATTTGATTTAATTTTTTACCAACAAAGCCACCTCACCCTTTCTGCCGACTTGCATGTCCTTTGATACCCTGTGTATCCTGGATGTTCAGCTCCCATGACTCAGTGATGCCCACAAGCTTCAATTGATAGATCTTTTGGAGGGGGGCAAGAGTTCCAGATTCAGACTGACATGAGCAAGAAGGAACTTCTTGACATCAGCCCTAAATAGCCCGTCTTGAATTTTAAACCACCTTATCTTCTCCAGTTGTTTTGGCCCTCAGCTCTTTAATTCCCTTCCTACATCCCTCTGCCTCATCGCCTCCCCTCGGCAAGGACGTGTTGCTCAGTGTCTAGCATGAGCGCTGAGAGGGAATTTAGGGTGATTTCCTCTATTAGTGACAATGGCATCACCAGATGTTAATGACAAGGGTAACAGAAAATAGTTACTGTTACTTGCCTCATTCACTTGAATCACCCTGCATAAAAGGCAATGATCCAAGTGCTGAAAGATGGGATTAATATGGATTAATACTGGCTTGCGTGGATGTGATCAGCCAAATGGCCCGATTCCATGCTGTTATGTCTCTATGAGCATAATTCAAACACTTTGAAGATGAGCAGACTCAATAACAGGACTGAATGGTGCTTTCTGCTAAGATTAATGTGCAGTAAACATGCTGTCAGAGCTGCAGCATTTACATATGGTTAGTTGACAGTTTGTGGTGACAAATACAGCTCTGCAGAATGCCCACAAACAATTATTTCACAGCTATTGCTTATCCTGCCAGTTTGCAGAAATGGGGCATCTGGGCAGGTTATCATGGGATACAGAATTTAGCACTGCTGCATGATTGTGAACTAGAAATGAGAAGGAGCAAAGCAGAAATGCTGAGAGTGAGAGAGAGAAAAGGACACAGGTACATTTACTGCACTGGAGTTGGATTAAAGGTCACCAGCACAACAACTGTCCTCTGCACAAAGCAATAACAATGTACAACTCAGACTGGATTATAAAAGATAAATGTTCAGAGTAAATTCATCAACAAAGTACAAATTTATTTACAATTTTATTACCAAGTACTACCCTGAGATCTATTTTCTTACAGCCATTCACAGCAGAACAAAGAAATAAAATAGAATCAATGAAAAAATACACACAAAGGCTAACGAATAACCAACGTGCAAAGGAAGCCAAACTGTGCAAATACAAAAAGAAACAAGTGATGATAATAATAAGTAAATAATATTGAGAATATGAATTGTAGAGTCCTTGAAAGTGCATTCATAGCTTGTAGAATCAGTTCAGTGTTGAGATGAGTGAAGTTATCCTCGCTAGTTCAGGAACCTGATGGTTGAAGGATAATAATTGTTCCTGAGTGTGGCTTATAGTTCTTGTACCTCCTTCCCTGAAGAGAACATGGCCTAGATGGTAAGGGTCCTTGAAGATGGATGCTGCTTTCTTGTAGCAGCACTGTTGTAGATGTGTCACTGGTGGGGAAAGCTGTGATGGACTGGGCTGTGTCCACTAGGCTTTACCATTCTTGGGCATTGATGTTTCCATACCAGACAATGATACAATCAGTCCGGATACTCTTCAGTGTTGTCATTCAGCTTGTTGTCTCAGTTTGGTTTTAGTCTCATTTATGAATTCTACATTATGCTCTGTGCCAGTTCCTCTGCAGTGTGGAACATTCCCAATCATCATCATGAAATGCTGCACCCTGAATTGAGCATTAATGAGAAATTGAGCAAATAAGCTAATAATGACTTATCCTGGGCCAGTATTTATCTCACAGTGGGCATCAGTAAAACAGATGATCTGGTCTTTGTCATATACAAGTGCTGATTGTGTTGACTCTACTACATTTTGATATCTTGAAAACATGCAAAGTACTGGAGAAGATTAAAAATGCAGACCAAATCTTCCATTTCAGATTAAAAGAACAGATAAAGTATATTCATTTCCCTAGATGTTGCGTGACCTGCTGAGTTCCTCGAACATTTTGTATGTGTGTAGCTAAACTATGTGACTGCATGCTGCTGTAATGTCTTGAGGCATGATGCCCACCATCTGTCCATCTGGATGTCCTTAGTAAATTTCTGATAATCCCAACTGCCAACAGAAGAGACCAAGAACTAGAATCACTTCTTTTTTTAATATAATTTCTTGAGATGTGACCATCTTAAAGACGATTAACTTTATTTGTCAAAGTTCAAAGTAAATTTATTGTCAAAGTACATATATCTCACCATATATTACCCTGAGATTAATTTTCTTGTGGGCATTCCCAGTAAATAGAAAGAAACCTGTAGAATCAATGAAAAAATGCACACAGCAGAGATGGACAAACAACCAACCTGCCAAAGACAATACATTGTGCAAATACAAAATAAAGAAAAAAATATAATTAACAAATAAGCGATAAATATCAAGAACACAAGTTGTAGAGGCCTTAAAGATGAGTTCATAGGTTGTGGAAACCATTTAGTGTTGGGATGATTGAATTATCCCCTCTGTTTCCAAGAGTCTGATGGTTGTGGGACAATAATTACTTCTGAACCTGGTGGTGCGGGACTTGAGACTCCTGGATCTCCTTCCTGATGGTGGCAGTAAGAAGAGAGCATGGCCTGGATGGTGGGGGTCCTTTGGATGCTGCTTTCCCTCAGCGGCGCTCCTGTAAATGTGCTCAATGGTATGGAGGGCTCTACCCATGATGGACTGGAATTTATTCACTGTTTTATTTAGTTTTTTTTCAGCTCAAGGTCATTGATGTTTCCATACCAGCTAGTATACTCTCCATTGTACATCCATAGAAGTTTGTCAAAGTTTTAGATAACGTGCTGAATCTGTGCAAACTTCTAGGGAAGCAGAGGCATTACTGTGCCTTCTTTATTATGTCTCATGGGTCTCTAGTTTCCTCCACTCATTGTCAATAATCAGCTCTTTGGTTATGTTGACATTGAGCAAGAGGTTGTTGTGGCACCATTCAGCCAGATTCTCAATCTCCCTCTTGTATCTGATTTGTTACCGTCTTTGATTTGGCCTACAACAGGGGTATCGTAGGCAAACTTAAATATGGCATTGGAGCTGTACTTGGCCTCACAGTCATAAGTATGAAGTGAGTAGAGCAGCAGGCTAAGCACACACCCCTGTGGTGATCTGCACTGACGGTGATCGTGGAGATCTTGTTGTCAATCTGAACTGACCGGGATCTACAAATAAGGGAATTGAAGATCCTTTTGCATAAGGAGGTATTGGAGCTTATTGATTAGTTGTGAGAGGATGATAGAGTTGAATGCAGAGGTGTAGTCAATGATGAACATCCTGATGTATGCATTTTCACTGTCCACATGTTCCAGAGATGAGTGGAGAGCCAATGAAATGGCATCTGATGTTGACCTGTTGTGACGACAGGCGAATAGGAACGGATTCAAGTTGCTCCTCAGGCAAGGATAGATATACTTCATCACCAATATTTCAAAGCACTTCATCACGGTGGTTTGGCAAGACCAGTATTTATTTCCCTTCTTACAGCAGCCTTGCTTGGTTCAGCCGAATGACATGCCAATCGTTCCAAAGGGTAATTTGGTGTCAATGAAGGACTCAATAGTTCTGCAATCCAGATTTTGGTCATTAACTAGGGCATTAATCAATTAGTTGGGATATTAACAGCTTCCTGGTCCATTACTAATTTGAATTCTGGACTTTCATGTCAGCAATAACAATCAGTGTATTTGAAAATGAAAATAACTGCAGATGACAAAAATCTTAAAGTTAAAACAGAAAATGCTGGAAATACTCGGTAAGTCAGACAGCATTCATGGGAAGAGAAACAAGGTTTTCATTTCAGGCTGCTTGTTTTTTTTTAAAGAGAATTTAACATAACCAAATGAACTTCAGGTATTTTGAGCAGTATAATTAGATAATATGTCACAAGGAGCTATTGGGACAGGTCACCAAAAGTAGGAGAGAGACAAAGATTTGGGGAAGTAAGAAGTAATTCTCAAGATAGCAGTGTTTCTGAAAGTCTTTTCATGTTCTCCAGATTTCTCAAAGGAGGCACGTTGAATGGATTCCTGTCAATAGAGGGATGTCCTGCAGGAGAGCTCAAATCGCAGGAAATAATTATCACTTTATTTTGCTGTGTGGTGGATAATTCAGAATCCAGTGAGGAGTTCTCCACCTGAGCCTTCGACAGCTGTTCTCTCGTCTGCATTTGTTTGGTTTGGTGTGGAAAGGAGAGAGGTTCTCTGTGTGTTTCCTGTGTACTTGAGTTGTGGGAAGCACAGTTATTCTCATAAACACTTGCAATTATATAATGTCTGTCAATTGAGTCTCCGTGCGCTGAAGCGCTTCTCATGCCGGGTTCTTTTTGGAGTGCAGTCACTGTACTGTTCTAATAGCTAGGAATCTGAGCCAAGTTCTGCCTATACTTGTTAGCAACATTAAAGCCACTGGGATTAAGGAGACAGTGGTTGCATGGTTCCAGAATTGGCAGGAGAACAGAAATCAGAGAGCACCAGTGAACATTAATTTTTCAGAATGGAAGGAAGATTTGGTATGGGTGGACAGGGCATTAGATGAGATGAAACCCCTGACTGATGTCAGTAGGTTTAGAATGGGGAAGATTACATTTGGGTCGGCAACATTTATTTGCATAATTGGATTGGACTGGATTGGAGGATTTTTGGTATGGAGAGAGACTGGATAGGCTGGGCTGCTGGAGGCTGAAGATTTACCTGATAGAAATTTATTAAATTATAAGAGCCATAGATACGGTGTATAGTCAGAATCTTTTCCCCATAGTAGTGGTATCAAAAATAAGAGGGATTAGGTTATAGTGACAGAAGGAGTTTTAAAGGGGATCTGAGGGCCAAGTTTTTCCAAACAAAGTGTGGTTGATATTTGGAAAGTACTACCCGAGGACACGGTTACTACATTTAAGAGGCATGTTAACAGGCAATAAATAGGCACGATGTAGAATGTATGGTTCTAATGCAGGTAGAAGTGAAGGGCAAAAAGGTTGCCCTGGAGCAGATGTGCCAAAGGGCCCATTTCTTGTTGTACAACCTGACAACTCTATGAAGTAAACATTACAACTTGGAGAAATGGGCAGGCAGAGCATATAGGAATGTTGCAGAGAATGGGAAGTGTATCTTTTGATCGAAAGTGTGAGGGGAAGCAGGATGAAACTAAATGGAGAGCTGCTGGGGGGATTGGGGGTCTAAATGTAGCTCCATCATGAAAGAAGAACCAGAATGTGTTTCTGTAGCACCTTTCTCAACCCTGGGTCTTTGAAAAACAGTTTAAAAACAGTGAAGTATATTTGCTGTGCTGCTGAATTGCAGGAAACATGGCAGGCAATTTGCATGCAACAAACAGAGGGTCTCGTCCCGAAACGTCGACAGTGCTTCTCCTTATAGATGCTGCCTGGTCTGCTGTGTTCCACCAGCATTTTGTGTGTGTTGTTTGAATTTCCAGCATCTGCACATTTCCTCGTGTTTGCGCAATGATTTATTTTGGTGGTGTGAGCAGAGATGTAAATATTGACCAAGACATTTGGGGCTGGGTCCTTGGCTTTATGTTCCAATCTGAAATTTGGCATTCTGATAGTGTGGCATTTGCTCGACATTGCACGGAGAGTGGCAGTCTCAGTATTTGAGCAAGTCTCTGAATTGAGTCTTGAGTGTACAGCTTTCTGAGATGATTGTGTTACCGGTTGAGATTGACATTTGTAAGTATGTTTGAAGATTGATCTGCAATGTGTGTCCATGCTTTGTGCTGGGCCAGCAGAATTCAGCATACAGGGCACTGGTGAACTCAACATACCCAAACATCAACAGTACCTGGAGATCCCACGTGGCTATCCCCACCGTGAACTGATGATGTAGTCCTTCAAGGTAAAACACCTGGAAACTTAGAACACAGTTGCTGCTCTTGAACTCACTAATGAAGGCTAACACACCATACACCTTCTTAACCACATATCAACCTGGGTGACAGCTTTGAGGTATCTTTGAACATGGGCTCCAAGATCCCATTGTTTCTTCACACTGCTAAGAATCCTGCCACTAACCTTGTACTCCACCTTCCAAGTTGGATCTTTCAAAGTGAATCACTTGACACCATCACATTCACCGCTCTACTTTCATCAGTTTGTTTTGTCTTCTCCTTGAAAAACTTAATCAGGCTTGTGAAGCACAATCTGCCCCTCACAAAGCCATGATGACTATCCCTAATAAGACTATGTTTCTCCAAATGCTCATTAATCCTGTCCCTAAGATTCTTCTCTGTTAGTTTGCCTACTGCTGATGTAAGACTCATTGGTCTAATAATTCCCAGGATTATCCCTGTTACCTTTCTTGAACAATGAACAACATTTGCCATCCTCCAATCCTCTGGTATTGTTTCTTTGGCAAAGATCATTGTCATCACCCCAGCAATCTCTTCCCTCGCTCCCTGTAGTAACCTGGAAAATATCCCATCCAGCCCAGGGATCTTATCCATCCTAATATTTTTCAAAAGCTCCAACACTGCCTCGTTCTTAACGTCAGCAGACTCAGGCACATTAAGCTTTTGTAAACTGACCTCACATTTGTCAATGTCCCTTTCCCTGGTGGACACTGAAGCAATATATTCATTAAGGACCTTTATAACTTCCTCTGCTTCCAGGGTATGTATCCCCCTTTATCCCTGAGTGGTCCTTCCCTCACTCCAGTCATCATCCTGTTATTCACGTACATGAGGAACATCTTGGTGTTTTCCATAATTCTACTTGCCAAGGCCTTCTCATGGCTTCTTCAGCCTCAGTTGTATCCAGTGGTCTCAGAACCATTCTTCCCTTTCTAAGTAACAGCACAGCTGAGAAACCTCACAAGGCTTTGAATATCAACAATTGAAGAGAAAGGGTATGTTTACTTGCAGAAGGAAAAGATGAATTATGAAAGGAAGCTGGCAACTAATATCAAAGAAGATACTAAAAGCATTTTTTTAAGTATATAAAGAGTAAAAGAGAGTTGAGAGTAGATATAGACCCAATACAAAATGACGCTGGAGATATTGTAATGAGAGACGCAGAGATGGCAAAGGAACTGAATGCGTATTTTGCATCTGTCTTCACAGTGGAAGACATCTACAGTATACCGGCCATTGAAGAGTGTCAGGGAAGTGAAGTTTGTGCAGTGAAAATTACAACTGACAAGATGCTCAGGAAGCTTAATTGTCTGAGGGTGGATAAATCTCCTGGACCTGATGGAATGTGCTCTCGGATTCTGAAGGAAGTAGCTGGAGAGATTGTGGAGGCATTAACAATGATCTTTCAAGAATCGATAGATTCTGTCATTGTTCAGGATGACTGGAAAATTGCAAATGTTACTCTGCTATTTAGAAAGGGTGGGAGGCAGCAGAAAGGAAACTATAGACCTGTTAGCCTGACATCAGCGGTTAGGAAGTTGTTGGAATCGATTGTTAGGAATGAGATTACGGAGTACCTGGAGGTACATGATAAGATAGGCCAAGCCAGCATGGTTTCCCGAACGGAAAATCCTGCCTGACAAACCTATTGCAATTTTTTGAGGAAATTACAAGCAGAGTAGACAAAGGAGACGCAGTAGATGTAGTGTACTTGGATTTTCAGAAAGCCTTTGACAAGATGCCTCCCATGAGGCTGCTTAGCAAGATAAGAGCCCATGAAATTTCAGGGAAGTTACTAGCATGGGTGGAGCATTGGCTGGTCCGCAGAAAACAGAGTGGGAATAAAGGGATCCTATTCTGGCTGGCTACCAGATACCAGTGGAGTTCCACAGGGATCAGTGTTGGGACCGCTGCTTTTTACGATGTATGTCATTGATTTGGACTACAGTATTAATGGATTTGTGGCTAAATTTGCCAATGATACAAAGGTAGATGGAGGACAGGGTAGTGTTGAGGAAACAGAGAGCTTGCAGAGAGACTTAGTTTAGGGAAATGGGCAAAGAAGTGGCAAATGAAATACAATGCTGGAAAGTGTATGGTCATGCACTTTGGTGGAAGAAATAAAAGGCACACTATTATTTAGATGGGGAGAAAATTCAAAATGCAGAGATGCAAAGGGGTTTGGGAGTCCTTGTGCAGGATACCCTAAAGGTTATCCTCCAGGTTGAGTCGGTTGTGAAGAAGGTGAATGCAATGTTGGCAATCATTTCTAGAGGTATAGAATATAAGAGCAGGGATGTGATGTTGTGGCTCTATAAGGCACTCGTGAGACCACACTTGGAGTATTGTGTGCAGTTTTGGGCTCCTTATTTTAGAAAGGATATACTGACATTGGAGAGGGTACAGAGAAGATTCACAAGAATGATTCCAGGAATGAAAGGGTTACCGTATGAGGAACATCTGGGCTCTTGGGCTGTATTCCCTGGAGTTCAGGAGAAAGAGGGGGGATCTCTTAGAAACATTCCGAATGTTAAAAGGCCTGAACAGATTAGATATGGCAAAGCTATTTCCTATGTTAGGGGACTCTGGGACAAGAGGGCATGACTTCCAGATTAAAGGATGTCCATTTAGAACAGAGATGAGGAGAAATTGCTTTAGTCAGAGGGTGGTAAATTTGTGGAATTTGTTGCCACGAGCGGCTATGGAGGCCAAGTAATTGGGTGTATTTAAGGCAGAGATATATAGGTTCTTGATTAGCCAGGGCATCAAAGGGTATGGGTGAAGGTAGGGGAGTAGGGATGACTGGAAGAATTGGATCAGCCCATGAATGGCCTACTTCTGCTCCTATATCTTATGGTCTTTTTTAAAAAAAACCTGTTTCTTTCAAAATGTATCAACACATCTCCCACCATGAGGTAAAGCTCATCACTTCATAGTGGTAGGGGAGTTATTGAAAAGATTTCTAAGAGTTGGGAATTATCTATGTTTGGAAAAGTAGAGGCTGATTAAGGGTAGTCAGCATGGTTTTGTGGAGAGGAAGTTCTATCTAGCGTATTTGATTGAGTTTTTGTGAAGGTGCCTAAAATATTGATTAAAGAAGAGGGGTTGACATGTTCCAAATGGACTTTGGCAAGGCATTTGACGTGGTTGGCCCAGAATGTGAAGATATAAGACAGAGGAGCAGAATGAGGCCATTCAGCCTATCAAGTCTATTCTGACATTGATCTCGGCTGATTTATTTTCCCTCTCCTATTATCCCGCCTTTTCTTTGCAACCTTTGACATCCTTACCGATCAAGAACCCATCAACCTCCACTTTAAATGTACTTAATGACTTGGCCTCCGTAGTCACTATCCTCTGGCTGAAGGACTTCCTCCCCATCTCTGTTCTAAAGGGTCATCCTTCTATCTGAGGCTGTGACTCCCAGTATTTTTTAAAAAAATCTCCACATAGGCTCTATCTAGGACTTTCAACATTCAACAGATTTCAGTGAGAGCCCCCTCATTCTAAGCACCAGTGAGTATAGGCCCAGAGCCATTAAATGGTCCTTGTATATTAACCCTTTCATTCTTATAAATGTCCTCTGGATCTCTCCAATGCCAGTACATCCTTAGAAATGGGGCCAAAAACTACTCTCAATACTGGTCTGACCAATGCCTGATAAAACCTTAGCATTACTGTACCTCCTTGCTTTTATATTCTAGTCCTCTCGAATTGAATTCCAACATTACATTTATCTTCCATACTACCAATTTGACCTGCAACTTTTAAGGAATCCTGCACGAGGATTCTTAAGTCCCTTTGCGCCATCTATTTCTGAATTTGCTCCCTATTTAGAAAATACTCTGCACCTTTATTCCTTCTACCAAAGTGCATAACCATACATTTTCCTACGCTGTGTTCCATTTGTGACCTCTTTGCCCATTCTCCTAATCTGTCAAGTCCTACTGCAGGCACCCTGCTGCCTCAACACTACCTGCCCTTCCACTATCTTCATGTCATCTGCAAACTTGGCCACAAAGCCATCAATTCCATCACTGAAGTCTTTAACATATATGGTGATGTATATGTACTTTGATAATAAATTTACTTTGAACATAATGTAATGGTAGCAGAGCCAACACCGGCCCCTGCGGGACACCCCAAGACACTGACAGCCAGCCAGAGAAGATCACCCGTATCTCCATTCTTTGCCTCCTGCTAGTCAGCTGATCTTCCAACCATAATTTTCCTGTAATATCACGGGTTCCTATCTCGTGTGGCAGCCTCATGTTTGGTGCCTTGTCGAAGGCCTTCTGAAAATACAAGTAAACACCATCCACCAACTCTCCTTTATCTATCCTGCCTGTTATTTCCAGTCTGAGGCCTCTGCTGGTCAGAGTTGACCATGGATAGTGCATCCTAGCTGTCTAGATACACAAGCCTGGACAGTACAGTATGGAGAGCGAGCTGTTGCCCATGTAGCAAGCTCCCCTCTTCACGCAGCTGATGAATTCCAAAGGAACGGCAGACACTGCTACAGTGTGGCACCAGGAGCATTGCAGCAATTGCCATTCGGCATTGAACTTGATGGAGGACTGCCTTCAGCTCTCCGGCTTTACTCCTGAAGCCTTCCCCATGAGCGGGTATAGCTACAAGGCAGTGGAGCTTTGAGATCAGAGTTTTCCTTCTCCTAGATGAGCTGCCAACCATGTCTGATGAGCCCCACTTGCCCTAAGCAACTGATTTTGAGGCACCAGTAATCCCCTGCTGCCTGTTTTCCTATCAGTAGACACTGTTCCACCGAGTTTAGTAGCTGAGCCACACGTGAAGGCCAGAGCCTGGACTTGGTTGTCAGAGACTATTTGAGTCACATGCCATTGGGAGCAGTTAATAGGTAGTGGGAGCTTGTCCCCATTACTACCCCCTGCGATAACAACCTTAAGGAACCATCCCTGTTTGCAGTAAGGATAGTGTTATCTGGCTGATGTGCAGTATTAGATTTATGCCACATGTACTACTAAAAAATGCATATCGTAAAGACTTTGCAAAGTGTCATTTAGGAGGTACTGTAATCGTGGAAGATGTTTTTATAGTTGGATGAGTGGAACTTTTCGGCCTCAACACCAAGCGGTATGTGTGGTGTAAATCTAATACTGCACATCAGCCAGGTAACACCATCCCTACTGTAAAGGATGGTGGAGGTACAGGTAGCATCATGCTATGGGGATGTTTTTTCAGCAGCACGGACTGGAAATCTGGTCAGGATTAATGGGAAGATGAGTGCTGCTAAATACAGAGAGATCCTGGATAAAAACTGCTAGCCTCTCCCAGAAAGCTTAAACTGGGCACGAAGTTCGTCTTTCAGCAGAACAACGACTCAAAGCACACTGCTAGAGCAAGCATGGAGTGGCTTCAAATGAAGGAAGTTGATGTCCTTGAGTGGCCCAGTCAGAGTCCTGACCGATTGAACATCTCTGACAAGATCTCAAGGTCTGCTGCTTTCCAACTAAACTAGCACAGCTTCAGCAATATAGCAAGGAGGAATGGGCAAATCTTGCTTCATCACATTGTGGAAAGCTAATACTTATTCAAAAACACTACTGGCTGTAATAGCTGTGAGAGATGGTTCAACTAAGCACTGAACCAAGGGGGATGAATACTTTTGAACTGGTGACATTTCAGTGTTTGAATTTTTAGTTTTTCATGCTTTACAATTTTCCCTGTTCTTTGGGCTCTACTGTGAAAAAAGGTGCATGTGATTCACAAATAAAAATTCTCAGTTAAATTGATCAAAACCCCTGGTTGCAATACTCATTTACGTGAACAAAGGTTTGGGGGCTGAATACTTCTTCAAGACACTGTACAGGACATGTATAGATAGTGGGAGGGAGTTCAGGAATGTCGATGAATCGAGCAACCTGACGATGAACAGAGAATTGTGATGACAGAGGGGTTCAAGTAACTCCTTGCTACACCAGCAAATGGAAGATTGAGGTTCAATTTCCGCCACTGTCTGTAAGGAGTTTACTCGTTTTTCACGTGACCATGAGGGATTCCTTCGGGTGCTCTGATTTCCTCTATAAAGGACGTACTGGTTAGTAAAGATCAGTAATTGTGGATGTGCTATGTTGGCACCAGGAGTATGCTGACACATGCGGGCTGCCCCTAATCATTGGAGGCAAAATTTCACTGAGTGTTTCAATGCGCATGCAACAAATAAAAATAATCTTTATCTTTAAAACCCCGGGGTTCCTCCACAGTCCTCTGAAAGCGGCAACACAGCTCGATAAGGCAAATGGCATGCTGGTCTTCACAGGTCAACCAAAGAATATAAAAGTTAGGATGTTATGTTGCAACCTTACAAAACACTGGTTAGGCTGCTCTAAGAGTACCGTGTGCAGATCAGATCACCACACTTTAGGAAGGATGTGGTTGTTCTAGAGAGAGAGTGTAGAGATGATCTACCAAGATGTTGCATGATTGGAGGACTTTAGTTATAGGGAGAGATTAGAAAGGCTTGGTTTGTTTTCCCTGCAGCAAAGGATGCCATGGAGTGATCTGAATGAGCTGTATAAAGTTATAACAAACGCAGACTGGGTGGATGGAATCTTTTTCCTTTGAGGGAGTATCCAAACCCAGAGGTTTAATGTAAGACAAAGACGTTTTAAATTCAAGCTTATTATCGTGGGCGTAAATACCTGGGGCATAAATGGTAATGGGGACAAGCTCCCACTGCAATCAAATGCGCCCAATGCTGTGTGTCTCAGATAGCCTCTGACAATCAATTCCAGCTGCTGTCTTTCAGGTGGCTTAGCTACTAAACCTGGTGGAACCATTTCTACTGACAGGCGAGGGGGCAAAGGTGGGTTACTGGCACCCTAAAACCAGTCACTCTGGGCAGATGGGGCTCATGAACTGTGGCTAGCAACTTATCTAGGAGAAGGAAAACATCTCAAACCTCCACGACCTTGCAGCTATACTCACTTATGGCAAAGGCTTTGGGAGTAAACCCAGAGGAAAAATCCAGAGCTGGAGTCCCTAAGACATCCTACGTTGAGATCAATGCAGACTGGTAACTCCTGCAACGCAGGTGGTGCCAAACTGTATCGGTCTCTGCCGTTCCTCTGGATTCATCAGCTGCATGGAGAGGGGGAGCCTGGTGCATGGACAACAGCTTGCTCTCCACATCATACTGCCGTGGCTTGTGTATCATTTAGATGGCTGGCACACAACATCCATTGTCGACCCCAGCCTATGGAGGGCCTCAACATAAATGCCATGAAAACTATATTTTTAGTGTCATGGAGTCACCAAGCAATTCAGCATGGATACAGTCCCTTCAGCCCAATGAATCAATGCCAGGTGCCCACCCAGCAGGTCTCAAATTCCTGCATTTGTTCCATATCCTTTGAAGCCCCGTACCTCCAAGTGCTTAAAAGTTACTACTGTACCTGCCTCAAACACTTCCTTTGACAGCTCATTCCATAGATTCATCACCCTCCAGTTAAAGAAGTCGCCCCTTAAGTCCCCTTTATACTTTCCCCTCTCATCCTAATGCTGTGTCCCCCACTGAGGGTAAAAGACTGTTACTGTCCACCTTTACAGCAGTGGCACAGTACAGTACAAACATAAATTTAAGTTGACATTAATCAGTACCTAAATGACAAATTAAACAAAAGTGAACATGACTTTTGTGCAAGTTGAAGGAAATATAGTATGAGGTAGAATTGGGGTTTTTGAATTAGGAAATTTGTGGGCAGGGGAGGAATTTTAAACAGAGTGTTTGTTACCTGGACCTCGCTGCCGGAAGAGATGTTAGAGTCAGATACATTGCATTTTAGAGATGTTGGCCAGCCACTTGAAGAGTCAAGGCATAAAGGATACTGTTCTTTGTCAGGCAAATGGGATTAGTGTGGATGGGGAAAACACGGGTGGTAAAGATGTAGTGGGCTGAAGACCCTGTTTCTGTGCTGTTGTGACAATCACTTCACTGGGCCCTCTCCTCTTCTCTCCCATTTCAGACCTTGAGCCCTACAGAGTTGGACACCCTGATCCTTCCTGGGCTTTCTCTGTCAGTGAGCTCCACCACTGTATGATCCAGGTGCACCAGAAACCTTGAGGGATTACGTATCAAGTTTCCTAAAGCAGATTTCAGTGCTATAAGGGAATGTTTTAAATTTCTTTGATCACTTTTGTTTGTTGATTTAAAAAAACTAATTTGGTAAAAGGATTTAAATGTTTTCCGATTGCAAATAAGGTGGTTGGAGGGGGATCTGCTGAGAAACGTCTGCCAATGCTGCCAACCCTGCCAGTGAATCCAGAAAGATGTTCTGATTTTTTCTCAGTGTTTAATGTCGCACCAAAGGGCCAGAGACACTACAGTCATGTTGATCATTTTTCTCCTATTAACTACACTGGCAGGTGCTTACATGTTGCTCTTGACCGATTGGCGTTGTGAAGAAGCTGTTGCTGTGGTGTTGTGAGAAGTCTCTCAGAGCAGGAGCAGTTATGGTGACTATGCACACACTGATTGTAATCTGAGCTAAACTATTGTAAGCAAGGGATTTACTTCCATTGTATATAGGAGAGACAAGTCTGACCAGGTGGCATTCCAATGTTGAAAATGATCAAGGGGGAGAGAAAAACATCACAGTACAAATGGGCCCAGTAGTTCTACTGTCAATCAAGGCCCAGTGAGTTTTATAAGCTGTTACTTCTCAAACCATTCAACGGCTCTGCTCTTAACAGACCCCCACACTTTAATGTTTCAAGGAAAATCCACACACCCACAAGAAAGCAGCATCCATCATCAAGGACCCCCATCATCAAGAGGGAGGTACGGGAGCTTTAGGTCTCCCACAGCAAGGTTCAGGAACAGTTATTACCCTTTAGTCATCAGGCTTCTGAACCAGAGGGGGGATAACTTCACTCAAAGTAAATTGTTTATTAAAGTACATGTATGTCACCATATACTACCCTGAGATCATTTTCTTGTGGGCATACACAGTAAGTGCGGGAAACACAATGAAAGACCATACGCAACCGGGCGAACAAACAACCAATGTATGAAAGACAGCAAACTGCAAATAAAAAAAGAACAAATAATTTAGCAATAAATATCAAGAACATGAGATGAAGAGTCCTTGAAAATGACTCCATAGTTTGTGGGAACAGTTCAGTGATGGGGCGAATAAAGTTGAATCACCTCTGGTTCAAGAGCCTGATGTTCGCGGGGTAATAGCTGTTCCTGAACCTGGTGGTGTGGGTTCTGATGCTCCTGTACCTTCTGCCCGATGGCAGTAGAAAGAGAGCATGGCCTGGATGGTGGGGCCCTTGATGCTGCTTTCCTGTGACAGTGCGCCAGCATAACTCACTCGCCATATCTCTGAACTGAGTTCACAATCCATGGACTCACGTTCAAGGACTGTACAACTGGCGTTCTCAGTATTATTTAATTGCTTTTATATTTGCACAGTTTGTCCTCTTTTGCACTTCGGTTGCTTATCAGTCTTTGTAACATTTCATTGCTTCTGTTGTATTTCTTTGTTCTACTGTAAGTGCCTGCAAGGAAACTAATGCCAGGTAGTATATGGTGACGTATACGTCGGTAATAAATGAACTTTGAACTTTGAGGTCAGGCCAGAGAACTTTGGCCATGAGGACTAGCCACGCAGACCATTTTGCACTCTTCAAGTGAAACCGTGAGTGGACTGGTAACATGAGGAACATGCACTCCCCATTAACCCTCAGTGATAAGTTGCTGTCAGTTATTACCCCGCTGATTGTTTGTAGAGACTCTATGCAATGATGAAGCCTCTGCTGATTATGTGAATTTTTTTTGTTGACTGGTTTGAAGTGTTGCTTTGCTAAGCATTTTTGTGGATACATGCCATTCACTGAGTCAGCAGTAGGTTTCACCATGGTCTTTGATGGTGTTATTCAAAGCCCCATCTTGTTTTATTTTCCAATGTGATTCTTACGATTGTTGCCTGCTGCCAGCAGCCCAAAACAATACTTGTGGTGGTGGGCACTAACTTGATTCTGACATTTCCTGTTGCATTCTATTGAACCACCCACAGGCACACCCTTCCAACCCACACACAAAGACTCAGAAATGGCCTCTTCTCCTCCACCATCAGATTTCTGAACACTCCCTGAACTCGTTAACACTACCTCATTAGTTATCTTTTGCACTATGTTTTCATTTATAGTAATTTTTTTAAATCTCTCGAACGTTCTGCTGCCGCAAAGCACCAAATTTCATGACATTTGTCAGCGATAATAAACTCGATTCTGATCTTCCTTATTAAAGTAACATCTTCAACCCTTGAGAAGCCTGCACCCCTCCACTTGCATCCCCTCGTAATCCCATTTTACCATTGGTGGTGATGGTGCTTCCTGTATGGAACATACTCCCCATACCTCTCCACCAATCTGTTTAACCACTTCTGATCACTCGAAGGCCTTTGACTTTTCTTCCATAAACTGATGTCAGATTTTTGCCTGAGAGTTCTCCCGAGAAGAACTTTTTAAATATATTTCAGAGTTGGAGAATGTTGTTGTAAAGCAGCAAAGTTCTGCTGTTTAGGCAACGGTAGTGATATTTGTATTGACAGCATGCCTGTTGGCATTGTCCAGCCTCAGCACTTCAAACCTTATAGCATATGTGTATTTTACGCCTGGTTCCTCTGCTTCTTCCCCAGCCAACGTTACCTCCACTGAAGCAGCACCTTCCCCCACCAGCCTCATTCCCCATGTCATCAGGTGCAGTAAAGCTAACCAGAACCACTGCAAATCCCTAGCTACTAGCAATCTTCAATCCCTTTGGAGCAAATTAAGTAACAGCTTTGCAATAAAAAAATTCACCCAAATAAAACAACCTTCTCTTTCTGTTTCAGCTTTATTCAATGCTTCAGTTCTATTGTTAGGGTAAAAATCTTTAAAGATAATATATACAAATTGCAAACAAAAACAATTAAACAGAAGTGGAAACTTGATACATAAAACTGATATCCGGTATCCGGTAATGTTTGCAGTGTTCCCTTCTGACTTGCCAGAGCCTTGGATGCCACACACCCTTCTGACTTTCTGGGAACCTGGTTACTGTGGCTCTTTTAAGCTTACGGAATCTTCTGTGGAAATTTAGTAGAATACTCTGCAGCGTCTGAACGGAGTGAATTAAAAACTGTGTTGGGTTATTAAAGCCTTGAAATTCTGCTAGTCCAGCACCACCAGAACCCTGATTTTCAGAGCTTTGCCGAACTAAGAAGGGGCTGAATTTATCCAGTGTTGATTTAAGAGAATGTGTGTGGATATTTTTTTAAATTGGGGAAATGTTGCTGTGGTGGGATTCTGCTGTAGGACATGCCATGAAATGAATGGATTGTGATGAATTCCATCCCCATTCAACCAGCAGACGTTTCACAGGTACTGGTCATTCTTGTTTATTCACAGATGTGGTGCTACAGAGGAGGCCAGCATTTATTGCCCATTAGTGATTGGTTTTGAGAAGGTGCAGGTAAGCCACAAGAAAAAGGCAGAAGCTGGGAATCCTGTGGCAAGTAACTCACATTCTGATTCTCCAAAGCCTTTCCTGCAATGTCAGGACTTGACTGGAATACTCACATACACTTAGACAAGCGCACGCAGCCACTGCAGTCCTCCTGGTAAAGGTAGGGGAGGGAGTTCCAGAATTTAGACACAGTGACAATGAAGGACTGGAGAGTAGGATTGTACCCCGTGACTGTTGCCCTTTCCCTTCAGAGTGGTGCAGGTCATGGATTTTACAGGTGCTTGGAGTAGCCTTGGCGAGTCACAGAGTCACTGTGCACACACTAACATGGATGTTTAGAATGGTGAACAAGTGCTGACCAAATCTGTGGTTTGCCCTGGATAGTTGCATGCTTGATTATTGTTTTGAAGGTAGCACTTGTCTGAGTGTATGAGAATTTCCCAGTCAAATCATGACGTTGCAGGAAAGGCTTTGAAGAGTCAGAAGGTGAGTCAGTTGCCACTGGGTTCCTGGCTTCTGTCTGCCTCTCTACGGCTTCAGTATTTATGTGGCAGCTGTGAGCAGTCATGAATACCATGGGTAATAAGCTAACGTTTTATCTTGCTAGTTATGATCATTGCCATGTCTTCTGAATGTTGCTTGTCTGATCATTCCTAAATGTTACCTAGGTCTTGCTGTGTGCAGCTTAATTTTTTGGACTATGAACAAGGGTGCATACTTCACACTAATCAGTAATTATCCTGACTTCAGGTCTTACAATCGTAAGGTCATTATAAATGAAAATGCCTGAAGTGTCTGTCTTGAGAAACTTTTACAGTGATGTTCTGAGGTTGGGATGACTGACCTCCATAATCTCAGCCATCTTCCTTTGCGTGAGATATGACTCCAACCATTGAATGTTTTACCAGGATTCCTTGATCGTACACCTGCCAATTGCTGCCTTGGTGACAGCTTTGGTCATGCTCACCTCACTTCCAGAATTTAGGCCTTGGGGTCTTCTTTAAACCAAGTCTAGCATGGGGTCGGATGAGGAATGGATGTTTCAGGATGGACTTCTTATCCCACCTCATGGCAGGGATAGCAACATAATTAGTTCATGTAGTAGGGGCATGCTTCAAAACTTCTGAGTTCTAAGATTACATAGATTGTATAACACTTCCCACAGACTGAGAATGTAATACTGCTATTTAAGAAGAGCGAGACAGAAAATGGGGAACAACAGATCAATTAACTGGATGTTAACAGGAAGGAAATTTCTGGAATCCATTATTAAGGAAGTGATAACAGGACAGTTGGACAATAGTAATCAGGCTTGGTCTTGATGGATTTTGAAAGGAAAATTTGTGTCTGACTAACCACAATTTGACTAATTAATTTTGCATCTAGGGAAGTAAAAAAACATGGTATACTTGCTTACATAGGCCAATACATTGAGTATTAGAATTGGGATGTCATATTGCAATTGTACAATATTTTGGTTGGAATACACTTGAAGTATTGTGTACAGTTCTGGTTACCACACTACAGAAGGGGGAGTGTGGTGTGTATGTGTGTGTATATCTATATGTATGTGTGTATAATATATGTGTGTATATGTATATAAATAAATATATATACTGTAAGGAAGGAGGCTGTAGGGTTACCTTATAGATATTTATAAAATTATGAGGCTTTAATTAGCACAGATGGTCAGAATCATTTCTCCATGTCAGAGGTGTCTAGAGCTAGAAGGCACAGTTTTAATGTGACAGGGGAGAAAGTTAAAGGATTTGAAGGGAAAGAGTTTCACACAGGCTGCTGGGTTTCTGAAATGAGCTTCCAGCGGAAGTGGTAGAAGCAGATACAATGGTTAAAGCCATGTGGACAGCTACCTGGATGGGACAAGAAAGCAGCATACATCATCGAGGATCCCCACCATCCAGGCCATGGCCTCTTCTCACTACTGCCATCTGTAGGAGCCTTGGGTCCCATACCTCCAGGCTCAGGAACATCAACCTTTCAACCATCTGGCTCCTGAATCAGCGTGGATTACCAATACTCTAAACTGATTCCACAATCTACTATTCATATTCTCAGTATTGTTTATTTATTTGCATAATTTGTCTACTTTTACACATTGGTTATTTCTCACTCTTAGCTTATATATAATTTCTCTTAAATTCTATTGTATTTTATTTTCTTGCAGCATTTGGGGAAGTTTGGCTAAATACATGGACAAGGGGAGTATGGGAGGTCTATAGTCCAGGTGCGAGTCAATGGGACTAGGCAGAAGAATGGTTCAACACAGACCAGATGGGCTGAAGGGCCTGTTTCTATATTGTAGTGCTCCATGACTCTATAGTGTACCTACATACGTGCAGCTGCAATTTCCTAGCTATTGAGTACATTAAGACTGACATTAAGTTTGACAAGGTATCTGGAGTTGGATATGTGGCCTCGTGGCTGTATAAGCAATAAGTTATCTTGACTGAGAGAGGACCACAACACCTCTAGGCAGTGCCCCTGATTCAGCCTCTGGCATCTGTTTAATAATAATATCAGTGACTGAGGCACAGATTCTAAGGATGCCCACATCACCTGTGCCAGCACAGATACCAATAACTTTGTGGTCTAAACCACTCTGTTATCTCCATCAACCAGAACCCTATACACAGTAGTAATTGAACTGTTGTCACAGTAAAGTAAATACAAATGTAGAACATTCTTTCTACAAATTCAGTTGCTCAAAGAAGTTTGTCTCCATCTTGCATCTCCTTCATGATGTGCCTTGCCCTTTTGCATCTGCTAAAGAAAGGTCCTCCACAAATCAAGTCAAGTCACTTTTATTGTCATTTCGACTATAACTGCTGGTACAGTACATAGTAAAAATGAGACAACGCTTTTCAGGACCATGGTGTTACATAACACAGTACAAAAAACTAGACTGAACTACGTAATAAAAAAACAACACAGAGAAAGCTACACTAGACTACAGACCTACTCAGAACTGCATAAAGTGCACAAAAACAGTGCCGGCAGTTACAATAAATAATAAGCAGGACAGTAGGGCAAGGTGTCTGTCCAGGCTTCGGGTATTGAGGAGTCTGATAGCTTGGGGGAAGAAACTGTTACATAGTCTGGTCGTGAGAGCCTGAATGCTTCGGAGCCTTTTCCCAGATGGCAGGAGGGAGAAGAGATTGTATGAGGGGTGCACGGGGTCCTTCATAATGCTGTATCCTTTGTGGATGCAGCGTGTAGTGTAAATGTCCGTGATGGCGGGAAGAGATAATCTTCTCAGCTGACCTCACTATCTTGCGATCCGAGATGGTGCTATTTCCGAACCAGGCAGTGATGCAGCTGCTCAGGATGCTATCAGTACAACCCCTGTAGACTGTAATGAGGATGGGGGGTGGGAGATGGACTTTCCTCAGCCTTTGCACAAAGTAGAGACGCTGCTGGGCTTTCTTTGCTATGGAGCTGGTGTTGAGGGACCAGGTGAGATTCTCTGTCAGGTGAACATCAAGAAATGTGGTGCTCAAACGAGAAAATCAGCAGGTGTTGGAAATCCAAGCAACACACACAAAATGCTGGAGGAACTCAACAGGCCAGGCAGCATCTGCGGGAAAGAGAACAGTCGACGTTTTGGGTCGACGCCCTTCATCTGGACTGGAGAAAAAAAGACGAGTCAGAGTGAGGTGGCACAAATCTGCAACTCATTGTAACTCACTTACCAAAGACAAGACATTGGAAATTTCTGGTCAGCTTCCTGTATTTGGAAACTACCTCTCAACGAGAGTAGACTTGACATTTAAATTTTCTATCACCTTCTTAAGCTTTGGTTATCAGTGGAAAAGAGAGTTTGATAGTCAAGGCATGAAACTCAGCCCAGAGCACAGAGTCTGTTGGATATCAGTGATACAAGAGATAGATTACCAACAGCAGCTATCTCAAAGATATCACCAATGCTTATCTCCATTAAATCTTCCAAATCTTTCAAGAGGCTCAGGATTTGCACTACCAGGTTCAAGAACAGTCGCTACCCCACAACCATCAAGCTCTTGAACAAAGGGGATAACTACACTCACTTGCCCATCCATTGAGACGTTCCCACAACCAGTGATCTCACTATGAAGGCTGATTTATATTTGTGCATACAGGCTACGCTGTAGCGAGCATGTGTTGGTGTGTGCCAAAACGCTAGTTGGCGGTGGGGTTTCTATGCCACTGTGTTGAGTTTCTTCGTGAGAGCCATGGACAAGGAAATGCATTTCAAACATTTTCACATGTCGGCAGGTAGATTTGACGATTTGGTTCATCTATTTTGCATCGGTGTACAGACATGGCGGAGAAGAAGCAACCGGAAATGCGTAAGAGGAAATGTGGTGCTACCAAGTGGACCAATCACAGTTGTTGCGGTCTGCATCGCCACGACGCGTGAGTTAATTTTTTGGGGAGGTGCACGTCACCCTACAGCATAGGGTACACGGTACCTACAGCGTAGGTGTGACGCACAAGTATAAATCAGCCTTAAGACCTCTTTATGTTGTTATCTCATGTTCTTGTTATTTATTTCTATTTACATTTGCACAGTTTGTTATCTTGTGCATTGTTCTTTCATTGATCTGTTGTAGTTGCTGTTCTATAGATTTCCTGAGTGTGCCTGTAGGAAAATGAATCTCAGGGTTGTTTATGGTGACATATATGTACTTTGATAATAACATTTACTTAGAACTTTAAACAAATCCACCTGGCAGGATAAATGATCCAACATTTTCCTAGGCTAGTATCCCAACTTTGAGGCACTAATTACACTTGGACAGCATTGATGAGCAAGGCATGATGTCCACATTCTCAACAACAGACTCACAAAACAAGTGTTGAGCTCCATTATTGCAAGATATTACTATAGATGGGCAGAGGAAACCATGAGAAACAAGCCATTGACTAAAGGAGGTTCTCAAACCCTTTGTGAAAAGATGTTGCATCTGAAGATCCTGGCACAACCTTTCGAAGTGGAGAAGGAGTTTCCAAGGTGGGACCTCTGATCTCTGCTTTGGGAGCACACAGAAGCCCATTGTAAGTGGCAGAAGAAATGCACCACTTCCAAAGCTACCTATGTATCTGTCCTATGAAACATTTTCTGCCCCACGAGTGACAGAGTGTGTGGGTTTCGCAGCCACTGCAGAACCTATATACTAGAGTCAATGCAAGCCACCTTTACTCCCGAGGGGCTGCTTTAGAAGGAACTCTCAGGTTCACAATGCTGCTCATTCCCTCTAACTATTGATGTCTTTCCCCCTCTGTCTAAACATCCTCTTCATAAATAGAGGCACAGTGTGTGAATTTATTAAAGTTTGCTAAACATTTGTAAACCTAGGGTGCTGTCTCAGCTGCAGTACTGAGGTTACTGCAGGATCAACACCAGAAAGGGTGTCAAAGCCTTGGAGAGGATGTAAACATTTCCCTGAGAAGGCTCACGGTGGAGTCCATTCATGGGAGATCCTGATCATTTGAGACTTGTTTTTAAGTCTCTCCAACAGCACACACAAAAATGCTGGAGGAACTCAGCAGGCCAGCAACATCTACGGAGGGAAATAAACCGATGCAGTTTCAGTCCAAGACCTTTTATCAGGACTGGAAAGAAGTGGGGAGGAGGCATTCTGGCAGGTGAGGAGGAGGTGGGGTGTGGGGGGGGATGAATTAAAAAGCCAGGAGGTGATAGGTAGAAGAGGTAAAAGGGTGAAAAATCTAAGAGGAGAAGACATTGAATCTTGGAGGAAAGGGAAGGAGGACTGGAACCAGAAGGAGATGATGTACAGGTGAGGAGAAGAGAAGGGATGAGAGGGAAACTAGAATGGGGAATGGAAAAAGAGAGAAGGAATGACGGGAAGAAATTACCATAAAGTGGAGAAATTGATGCGCATGCCTGTAGATTGGAGGCTACCCAGGTAGAATAGGAGTTGTTGCTCTTCCAACCTGAGTTTGGGCTCATCGTGACAGTAGAAGAGGCCATTAACAGACATGTCATTATGGGAAGCTGAATTGAAGTGGATAGACACTGGGAGATCCTGCCTTTTGTTGTGGATAGAGTGAAAGTGCACATGAAGCAGCAAGCCTCTCCGTTGTCCTGCTCTTCTTATCTTTACGCTCTCTTTTACACCTCAAAGTCTGGCTCCTCGCCTTTCCCCAGTTTTTATTGCACCACCATCATGCCTTCAGCTGCTGGAGATCTGTGTCCTAGGACTCCCCACCCCCACCACCCCACAAACATCTTTCACACTATCCTCATTTAAAATGCTCCTTCAGTGAAGGCAGGGGGAGAATTTGGAGGATGGATAGTTGCTCCTGCTATAACTGAAGTAATTTCTGTAACGTACCTGTTTGCACATTTTTAATGTGGTGTGCTGTCGCTGAAGTGGGTTTTTTTCTCCCTGCCTCCCAGGAGAGTACTACACTGTAGGACTCCATGGGTCAGAAAGAGTACCGTGGCTCTGAGCCTCCACATTCTGACCAAGCTCACGCTGCCTGAGGCCCCAGTACATTGCCGTCAGCTGCATTTTCACGCATTTGGCAGGGAATTTGTGTGTGACCACCATTTTGTGGCTAATAAATCTGCCATTTGACAAGCGGACAGTGTGTACGTTATACTGTGGCAGAAAGTAGTGACAGGGAGCAGGGGTGACTGCCTAGCTGCCGTAAAGCAAGAGGAATGGGGCAGTCTTTTTACTGCACCCGGTGAAGAGTTAAGGATGTAACACAGACTGCAGCGTAACTGGGCACTAAGCCATCATGGTCAGGAAGATGAACTCATATCAATGTGACCACTTTGGATGCTTTGCAGATTTTGCCATTTCCTGCTTTCAAAATGTTTGCACAGCAGGCCACGCTGCTCCTGTAGCGATGTGGAATCTATCCTGACCTCTTTGTAAGCTAAACTGCTGTCAGAAACACTGAGCCATTGGCCAGGGAAGGTGGGGGGGGGGGGGGGGTGGGGGGTGCAATGTGAGAGAGAGGAGAGAGAGGGAGGAAGGGAAAGGGAATTTTCAGAGGCAGCTCTCTGTTTCAGGTCTCCATTTCTCTTGTGTGATCCTGGTGAAGCACTAGCTCTTAAAGATTAGCTTTATTTGTCACGTGTGCATCAAACCATACAGTAAAATGTTTCGTTTTTGCGCCAAATTAAACCAGCGAGGATTGTGCTGAGGACAGCCCGCAAGTGTTGCCACAGTATTGACATAGCATGATCACAGTTTACTAACCCTAACCTGTACGTTTTGGAATGCGGGAGGAAAAGGGAGCACCCGGAGGTAATAAACGCAGTTATGTGGAAAACATACAGACTCCTTACAGGGGACCAAACCCTTATTGGTGTTGCTGGTGCTAGCTGCTACACTATAGTGCTGCCCTGGCTTTGATACAGCCCACAACAGTGGGCAACTTTTCATCCTCACATTCCACATGATTTGAACTAGCTTACAGCCTGTAATAACAACAACAACAACAACAAGTTTTATTTGTGTGGTATCTTTAACATGGTAAAGCATTCCAAGGCTTTTCTCGGGAGCTCTGAGTCGCATATCAGGGTGCACGATTAAACGTCTGGTTCCAGGGAGAGGTTTTAAGCAAGTCTTAAGAAAGAAAAAGTGGGTGAAAGGTTTAACAGGGAATTCTGGAACTGAGGTCCTCAGCAGCTGAAAGCACAGTTGCCAGTGGTGAAGATCTTAAAGCTTCCCTATGATTGGCCACGATTCCCTGCGATGTACATTTCCACATCGTCGTCATCCAACAGAACTGAAGTACTCTTGCTCGGTGAAGGAGAGTGACAATTCAAGATTCCAGATTGTTTATGGCCATTGGCAAGTGTAAAGGAGAACAAAATGAGCGTTACTCTGGATCTAATGCAGCATTAAATAAATGCAATAAGCATAAAAACACCATAAATATAAAAGCACTCCTGTAACACACAATGTACAAGTAACTGTTGAGTGTGGCTGTATGTACATAAGATTTGCTTATGTACATATGATAGACTGATTGGATCATAAGTCGAAGGAGCAGACTTAGGCCATTCAGCTCATCGAGTTTGTATCATGGTCAATCCACTTCCCCCTCAACCCCATTCTCCTGCCTTCTCCCCGTAACCTTTCACACCCTGACTAACTAAGAGTCTATCAGCCTCTGGCTTAAGCATACCCAATGACCTGGCCTCCACACCCGCTTTGTACACAGAGTGATGCTAGGTGCAGGAGTACCTGAGTATAAGGTGACACTTGGCAAGAGGAATGCTTCTAGGTAGCAGCAGGGCATATGAAAGCACAGCAGGACAGTGACTGTGTTAGTGTAAGAATGAGGTGTGGAGTGTAAGTGTAAAGTAGCAGTGCATCAGGGGGATGAAGGGCTCTGAGGGGATGTGGAGAGGAGTGGTATAATGGTCTGATCAGTCTGATGGCTTGGGGGAAGTAACTGACTCTGTCAAGAGTGACTCAAATGTGAGGCAGAGTGAGAGTGGGCCTAAATCCAGATGTGGATAAATTTATGGGAACACTGCTCTGACTGCAGTTCAGGGAAGTGGCTGCAGAAAATGCTGTGTTGTGTAGATTTCATTTTAGTGGTAGTAAACAGGGAATTTCTTAAGTCAAACATGCCACATCTGACATAGTGACAAAGAATCTCTTAAATCAAGCAAGCCATATTGTCATACCAAACAGATCTTTAAAGATTTACCTGCCTATATCTGCTGACCACTGCCTTAAACTTGGAAAAAAATCAGATGAGAACTCCTTTTGGTTTCTATGGATTTTTAAAAGTTGAATTTTAGAAACACAAAAAGCACATGAAATGCAAGAGTTAACTCCTCATTTTGAAAAGTTTGGAATTGATATTTAGCTTGACACTAAATAGCAGGCTATTAAACCTATCTCAACATCAAGGCTCTTAAAGTGCTTTGACATGTTTCCAAATCTCTATTGGACTTGCTGTTCTATCTTGGCATCTGGTGCTTGCTGAGACACATGGAGTGTATGGTGCAGTAAAAGACCATATTAACCAGTAGCTCTGTGTTGGTATCTTTGCTGGACAAGGGACTCCTCTATGTCATTGCTTGTCCTTCTATTCTTTTCTCTTCAAAGTAGATAGGCTCCTTTAGCTTATGGAAGACCTGATGGGGAAAGCTGTCTTCAGGCAAATTCTCCTATAAATTTAATATATTTTTTAAATTACAGGATTAGGCATAGATTTGCTTAGGGAACTTGGGTAAACGAATCCTTGGGAAGCAGTGGTTCAGTTGGTGTGGTCCACGTGGGTACCAACAACAGAGGAAGAACAAGGAAAGAGGTTCTTCTGAGCGATTTGAGTAGCTAGGGTCTAAATTAAAATGCAGAACCTAAAAGATAATTATCTCTGGATTGTTACCTGAGCCTTGTGCAGAATTTCACAGGTTAATAAGATTAGAGAGCTAAATATCTGGCTCAGATTTGGTGTGAGTGAAGTGGGTTTGAATTTGTGGGAAATTGGAAACAGTATTGGGGAAGGAGAGAGCTGTTCAGATAGGATGGACCCCAGGGTCCTGGCAAATCATGTAATTAGGTACCGTGGATGGGGCTTTAAGCTAAATACTAGAGGGGTGGGTTCAACAGCTTAGAAAAGTATGGATAAAGTACAAAGGAAAGAGTGTGCAGGAGACACTCCTGGATTTTCCTTCTCTTCTACTTTATCCAGAAAGTCTCCAGAATGAAGAATAAAACAAAAACTTTACAAAAGGAAAGGAATTTAATTTCAGGCAACTTGGAGACAAAATCAAAAAGGGTGGTAAATATAGGATTGAAGATGTTATATTTGAACGCATGCAGATACATAATAAGGTAGTTATTCTTGTAGAGCAGTTAGAAGTTGGAAGGCACAACGTGGACGTCACTAAGTGATGGTTGAAAGAAGATCACAGCTAGGAGTAATATACATCATACTAAACAGACTGGCAGGTGCACAGATGGGGTGGGTTGGCTAAGAATTCGCCCTGCAGTTTGAAAGGGAGAAGCTAAATTTGGATGTACTGTATTAGTATTCGAGTGGAGTAAAGGGAACTGCAGAGGCAAGAGAGAGGAGCTGGCCAAAGTTGATTGGAAGGGGACAATAGCAGAGATGATGGCAGAGCAGCAATGATTGGAGTTTGTGGGAGTAATTTGGAAGACGTTGCTGAAGAAGAACCATTCTAAAGGGAGGAAAAGGTAACCATGGCTAACAAGGGAAGTCAAAGACTTCCCATAAAAGCAAAAGATATACAATACAATATAGTAAAAGTTAGTGGGAAGCTTCTAAAAACCAACAGAAGATGATTTTTTTTAAAAAGCAGTAAGAAAGAAATAGTGAAATATGAAGGTAAGCTAGCCAATGTATAAAAGAGGATACCAAAAGTTTTTTTTCTGATATATAAAGAGTAAAAGAGAGAGATGAGTGAGCATTGCATTGCTGGGAAATGAACCTGGAGAGGTAGTAATAGGGGCAAAGAAATGGCAGACTTTGTGTCAGTGTTCACTTTGGTGAAACATGTAGTATCAGCAATGTGCCAGAAATTCGAGAGTGTCAGGGCCAGAAGTGAGTGCAGTTGCCTATTACCAAGGAGAAGATGCTTGGAAAGCTGAAAGGTCTGAAGGTAGATAAGTCACAAGGACCAGATGGACTCCACCCTAGGGCTCTAAGAGAGGTAGCTGAAGAGATCATGGAGGCATTAGTAGTGATCTTTCAAGAATCACTTGATTCTAGAATGGGGTTCCGGAGGTCTGGACTTTGCAAATGTTACTCCACTCATTAAGAAGAAGGGAGGCAAAAGATGGGAAATTATTGCCTGGTTTCAGTAGTTAGCAAGATGTTAGCATCCATTATTAAGGATGAGGTGTTGGGGTACTTGGGGGCACATGATAAAATAGGCCAAAGTAAGCATGGTTTCACTAAGATTTCCCTGCCTGATAAATCTATTGGAATTCTTTGAGGGAATAACAGACAGGATAGACAAAGGAAAGTCGGTGGAAATTGTTTACTTGGACTTTCAGAAGACCTTTGACAAGGTGCCATGCACGAGGCTGCTAAAGAAGACAAGAGCTCATGTTTATACACGAAAGATACTAGCATGGGTAGAAGATTTGCTGACTGGCAGGAGGCAAAGTGTGTGGGGGGGGTGTGGAAGGTGGTCTTTTCTGGTTGGCTGCTGGTGACTAGAGGTGTTTCACAGGGGTCTGTGTTGAGACTGCTTCTTTTCACATTATATGTCAATGATACTAATGGTGGAATTGATGGCTTTGTGGCCAAGTTCGCAGACAATGCAAAGATAGGTGGGGGGGCAGGTGTTGATGAAGCAGGGAGTCTGCTGAAAGACTGAAACAGTGGCAGCTGGAATACGTTGTAGGGAAGTATATGGTCATGCACTTTGGTAGAAGGAGTAAAGGTGTAGTCTATTTTCTAAACTAAGAGTGAATTCGGAAATCAGACTTGGGAGTTCTTGCACAGGATTTCCTAAAGGTTAATTTACAGATTGAGTTGGTAGTAAGGAAGGCAAATGCATAATGTTAACATTAATTTCAAGAGGGATGGAATATAAAAGCCGAGGCTTTATAAGGCATTTGTCAGACCATATTTGGAGTATAGTGAGCAAGTATTAGGCTCCATATGTCTAAGAAAGGATGTGCTGGTATTGGAGAGGGTACAGATGAGGTACACAAGAATTATGCTGGAATGAAAGGATTAACATCTGAGGCACATTTAATGGCTCTGGGCCTGTGCTCACTGAAGTTTAGAAGAAGTTTGGGGGGAGGGGAATCTCATTGAAGTCTACCAAATATTGAAAGGCCTAAATAGAGTGGACATGGAGAGGATGTTTTCAATAGTAGGAGAGTCTAGTACCAGAGGGTATAGCATCAGAATAGAATGATGTCCCTTTAGAACCAAGATGAGGAGGAATTTCTTTACACAGAGGGTGGCAAATTTGTGGAATTCTTTGCCACATAGATGGATTGGATATATTTAACGTGAAGGTTGATATGTTCTTGATTAGTAATGCTGCCAAATGTTACGGGGAGAAGACAGGAGAAGGGGGTTGAGGGGGAAAATAAATCAGCCATGATGAAATGCTGGAGCAGACTCATTGGACTGAATGACCTAATTCTCCAATGACTTGATGGTCTTTTCTCCAGGATTGGAGAATCCAAAACTAGAGGGCACAGATATAGGATGAGGTACTTTTTTTACACATAGGCTAGTGAGTGCCTGGAAGGGGCTGCCAGATGAAGTGGTTGAGGTGGGTATAATTGCAGCATTTAATTAGCACTTGGATAGGTACATGGGAGGAGGAGAGGAGCTTAGAGGGTTATGAGCTGAAGGCGAGCATCTGGGACTTGCAGGAGGGATTCTGTGGTCAGCATGGACCAGTTAGTCTGAAGGGCCTGTTTCTGGGCTGTGTTCCACTCTGACCATTTTTGTTAAGAGTGCCAGCTGCTGGTATATAGGGTAACAAGTGGGATGCCACTTAAGAGATTTACTTTGGAAACTGATAAGACCATTCTTTCTATTAATGTTTGTAATATGCTTTATTGAGCAATGCGACATCCACTGAGACTGTGTTAGTTTTGATTTTATGTGATTCAGAAAGGAGCTGGCATTAAAGTTTCTGAGGAGTTGCCACTGTGCCTCTTTTGACTTGGTTTGTGAGTAGTTGGGGGGAAAAGAAAATTCGGTATGTTTGTAGATGCTACACAATTTGCTATTTCTCATTTAATCGCATTGCGGTTATCTGCTTGTGATCCGCCACCAAAAGAGGAGGAAAATGTGATGCTGGGTAGGGCTGTGACAATTGCCTTCTAGACAGACATGTGCTTGGTACCCGCTGGATAACTTTACTGTTAGTCTGCCTCCTTCCTCCATTGGCTCACAATGCTTAACTGCAAGAGACTTGATGCGAAGTTCATGGACAGATATTGATTTTCCAGTAAGGGTGATTAATCGATATGGATACTGTGACTGGTCTCTCCTCAGCATTCCAAAGGGCTGATGAAGGCCAGCAGCTGTTATATTTTGTTTGCATCAAAGTTGTTGGTTGCAGGTGAGGTTTGTGACATATCTGAATCCTTTGATATACTTGTCAATGTTTGCTTTGAAACTGCTTCCTTCCAACCAATCTTCCTGATGCAATAGTTCCTGTGTTCTATTAGTTCTGCAAACCGTGATCATATGTTTCCCTAACATGTGCCAGAGTTCAGTCTATTTTATCGAGGTATACTGTAGATATCCCTTGGGTTCAGGGCACAGGACCATAAGACTTTTGCTCCGAGTCTTCTCTGTCATTCCATCATGGCTGATTTATTATCCCTCTCAACCCCATTCTCCTGCCTTCTCCCAAGGACAAGCCATATCTTCTCCCCATATGGTCCAGACAATCCTGTTTACATGAAGAACTGGTGCTATGGGATACAAATGTTCCAATTTTTAACTGTTAACTCCCCAGGATATCCAGGCTATATATTTTGAGTTTGTGTGCGTGCACATCTTGAGTGAGCATTGGCTGTTCTACAGATGTGTGAGTTGGCAGCTGGATGCTTCATGCCAAGTTGCAACAGGGAATCTCTCTGTAATTGATTGTTCACAGACTACTCAGTGTTTCTTTCTTGTTTTGCTTTTCAGGGCTGTGGCCTTCGGGATATTTGTGGAACTTTTAAACAGACTGACAGGGAAGTTGCATATAGAAAGAGTTCATTGGGCCTGTCAGCTCTCTATGTGAAAGCAATTCAGCCAGTCCCACCCCTCCTTCTCCCTGCAGATTCTTTCCTTTCAAGGACTCGTCGAGCTTTGTCTTTTAATGCCACAACTGACTCTGCCCCCGCTACTACCTCTGGCAGTACATTCCACATCCTAACTGCTTGCAGTGTAATAATATTTCCTTGTCAGAAAATGTGTAAAAATTAGAGCAACAAGTAAACTGCTAGAGGAACTCAGCGGGTCAGGCAGCACCTATGGGGGTGGAGGGGGGTGGGGGGAATGTTTCCAGCTTCTCTACTCTCTTGTGCCTCTCTTTAGTTTAAAAACTACATTGTGTATTTCTTTCAGAAAAAGGAGCATTCTCACCCTGGCTTCCCTTGCATTCTCTCCTTACGTTGGTCCCATGGACCATGCTGAGCATAAAATGGCTTTGAAGGTGATCCAACTATTGAAGATTAAATTTTGTTTTGAAATTGCCTGAACTTGTGAATCTCCAAGTTCCAGTCGTTCTAAGTGGGATTAATGTTCCCATTGACCCACATCTGTTTTCTTGTTTATAAAATTGAAACTCTTAGTCGTAGCAATAAGAAACAGTTCTTTAGGTTTTAACACTTGAGGTTATGAATCTCCCGTACAGATATTTCTGCATAATCCAGAAAGATTTTGTTTCTGATTAGGTTTCTGTTAAGGAAGAGTGAGATGTTGAATTAGACTACAAGACATACAGCATGAGCAGAAGTTAGACTTTTGTCATGGTATGTTCGTTTATTTCCTGCAAAATGAAACCGGTACTTCTTGACACTTTCCTTGTTTGTCTTCAATGTAGACAGACCACAACTGCCTAATCCGAAGGCAGTGCTCCAGATTCCGTGGGGAATCTCAGGAATTTGGAATCTTGCTCTGTCGTTTCACTGGTGCCAAATACCCTTCTGCCACTGCTGAGCTGTACACATTCACTCTGCTTCACTGCTTTCAATTTATTGCACTTCTTCCAGGCTCTCTGTTAAACAATATCCAACACAGAGCTGGGATGTTGAACACAATATACTTCTGACTTCTTCCCTGAACACTATCCAGATCTGTCCCTGTTCCCAATTGTCCTTGTTTTCCTGTTATCGACTTGCTGTTAATTGCCGCTTTAATTGTTCACTGCAGCACTGTGATGCTCACTTACGGCGAAGTGTAAATGAAAGCTTCTACTCACTGTCCAGCATGCGGTACAGTTTCTGTTACATTCCCAGATCCGTCAAAAACATTGGCTTCTGTCACATCTTTCCGTGACATTTGACGCTGCTGTCTCATTTCCTCTTCATCTCTGACAGAAACAGCTCTTCATAGGAAGGTGCAGCTTGGGAGTTTTCTGTTGTATCACTTTCCATCTTTGTAATCAGGTTTTAGTGTGGTGATTGAGTTTAATACATTATTAATATTTTCCATTAAACACTATTTAATGATTTTCTTAGGTCAAAGACCATCCAAATAAAACAATGTTCATCAAGCCTTGTTTCCTGTAGCGGGGGAAATCTATGATCAGAGGGCACAGCCTCAGAATAGAAGAATGTCCCTTTAGAACAGACCTGAGAAGGAATTTGTTTAGCCAGAGGTAGTGAATCTGTGGAATTCATTGCCACAGACTGCTGTGGAGGCTAAGTCATTGGGTATATTTAAAACAGAGGTTGATAGGTCCTTGAGAAGATAGGTTCAGAGGTCACAGGTTATGGGGAGAAGGCAGGAGAATGGGATTGAGTGGGGTAATAAATTGGCCATAATGGAATGGCGGAGCAGACTCAATGGGCCGACTGGCCTAATTATGCTTCTATATTTTATAGCTTTATGTTGATGGAAATGGAGTTAATATTTCAGTTCTGTGATCTACTGCCTTTGTACTATTGCTTTTTGCTTTTATGATTTATCCATGCTAGACTAGGGTCTTTCATACTTGACTGAATGGTTTATCTGTGATTCCTACTGGTTTAGTTCAAAGCTTCATTGGTTATCGAAGCATGTATCCATATACAACTCTGAAACTTGTCTTCTCCAGATAGCCACGAAACAAAGATCATGAAAGTCATTCAGAGAGAAACATCAAACCCACCCCACCCCACAATGCACAAAAAAAGAATGGCATCCCAATCATCAACCCCCAAAACCTACCCCCTCCCCCCGCTCAAAGCGGAACAAGAATATCAGCTCCCAAAAAACAACCCCCCCCACACACAAAAAAAACTAATGGAAACCAACAGAACATCAACCCCCAAACACCCTCCCCTTGCACAGCAAAATGGAAAAGGAACGAGTGATAAAAATCAGAGAATATAAAAACCATAATTCTGGAAAAAGTCGACAATCCATAAACGCAACAGTCCAATCCATAAACACAAAACCACGATACCGTCCTACGATATCACTACCATTCGTCAAAAGAGAGGGATACCATACGAGGCAGAGAGGCCTACCCACCTGCCACAGTGAGCCACACAGCGATAAGCTGCTCACAGACTCCTTCTCTGCAGTGATCAAAAGGAGAGCCGACGGCACTGAACTCTTACCCACCTTCCACATTCGCTTCAATGTCTCAATCTTCCTTGATGTGGTAATTGGCAAAATAGAGTAGAACATTGGCTTGCACCTGTCTCAATGATTCTTGGCATCAAGGCCATCTGAGTACACATGTGCTTCCAGGAATCTTCTCGGAGCACTGCGTCGCTCAAAACAATTTCCAAACTGTAAATTGTAGGCTCTAACAGTCCCAGAAACACATTTAAGGTGAAAAACAGATGAAAAAGAAGTAAAAAAGAAATTTTTGTGAGCTATCTGGAAATGTTGACCAAGGGAGCATTGTACACTATTTTGTGTTCTGTGCACCTCAATCCATCATCTTTACATTGTGGAGCCTGGTATCTGACATTCACCTTTCCAATGTGCTGTTGGATTCTTCCAAATACTAACTAAATTATAATGATTAGTGTCAACTTGTTGGACAGTTAAAGTGTCAACTTGTTGGACATCCTCAGTTAAAGTATTCCCTGGAATCAGTCTTCCTGCATTATATATGAGATCCAGCCGTGTATTTCATTGGTATAAATCTTAACAGCAAGACATAACACCCAGTGGCCACTTTATTAGATGTCTCCTGTACTTAATAGAGTGGCCTCTGAGTGTTCATGATCTTCTGCTATTGTGGTTTACCTATTTCAAGGTTCAATGTTTTGTGCATTCAGAAATGCTCTTCTGCACACCACTGTTATAACACAAGGTTATTTGAGTTACTCTCACCTTCCTGTCAGCTTGAACCAATCTGGCCATTTTCCTCTGACATCTATCACTTACACTGGATGTGTTTTGTTCTTATACCAATCTAGTGACTGTTGTGTGTAAAAAAATTTTTTTTTTAATCTCAGGACACCAGCAGTTTCTAAGACACTTAAACGACTCTGTCTGGCATCAACAATCGTTCCATGGTCAAAATCACTTAAATCACATTTCTTCCCCATTCTGATGTTTGATCTGAACAACAACTGAACATCTTGACCATGTCTGCATGCTATTTTTTTGCATTGAGTTGCTGCTATATGATTGGCTGATGAGGTATACATGTATCTAATAAAGTGGCCACTGAATGTATGTATTTTGAGTCAGAGAGGGAATAACTGAGCAAGGGGTGCCTGTTGAAGATAGTGCAGAGACCACGTATGTTGTGGCTGCACCTTTGCACAATAACATTGGACTATGATAAGCTGTCAAACCACTCTTTGTTCCATGCTGCTGAGGATTCTGTCTCTCGTTCTTGTCTACTTTCAAACCATGGGGTTGAATTGTGTTTGGTTTTCTATAAAATCAATTTTGTTCTCTGTATGTTTTGTAACTCCAAAGCATAAAACTAGTTGAAAGCAAGAACACAGAGCATGTCTTGGTTTTGTTCTTACTTCAAACGAGACGCATACCTTTGATGTACATATACATATCATCTTTAGTGGAATTATTTAAACAACAAAGCATGCTTAATCAGGCAATCTATTTACCATATTACTCAAATATTACTGAGATATTAAATATACAATACTCCCCCCTGATTAGCTATAAACTCCAACTCAATATAGAATGACAGGCTTGGACACCTTTCTTCTGGATGTGTTGCTATCGCGAACAGTGGATTGCAAGCTTCACTGGACAATGTGGATCATAACGTGCAAGAACAGTGTCTGATGCCACAATTTCCGTGAGCTCATGGAAAGTCACCTCACACTGCTTTGTCTATTGCCATTTCTTCCGAATCTGTAGTAATGAGTTCAAGGGGTGGATCACAGTGGTCAGGTTTGGCAATAACCTGTTGCAGTAATTAACAAACCCTAAAAAGGACTACAGCTGTAACACATTCTTTGGCCTTGGGGCATCCACCACTGCATTATTTTTCTGAGCACACTTGTATAATGCTTGAATGTCAGTTGTTTAAACCAAGCATTATTTACTGACCACAGTAAGTAATGCTTGGCGTAAAGTATTCATACTTGTTGCATCATGCTCTGAGCCCATAATCTTCTAATCTTTTTAACATTGTCATGAGATTTTGGCAATGGTCCTTGTCATCCTTACCAGTAACATGATGTCATCCAGATAACACTGAGTCCTGGGCAGCCTTGCTGCACCTGATCCATGACTTTCTGCCAGAGTGCAGATGTGGATGCTACTCCAAAAATAAGCCTATTGTAGTAATAAAGCCCTTTGTGAGTGTTTATGGTGAGAAACACTTTGGACTCTTCTGTATCTGTCTGTAGGTAAGCCTCAGCTGAGTCCACTTTGCTGAAGTGTTTACCTCCAGAAAGATTTGCAACAAAATCCTCTACCCTGGGCAGAGGGTATTGATCTACTTTTAGTGCTTTGTTGATGGTGACCTTAAAATCACCACAGAGTCAGACAGACCCATTCTTCTTGACTACTGACACCATTGGTGTTGCCCATGGGCCCCACTCAACCTTGGAAAGAATTCCTTTGGTCTCCATGTGATCTAGTTCAATAGCTACTTTATCATGGCTTTGTAAAACTTGGATAAGGTATTTTCATTTAACACTGTTTTATCCTTGACATGTTTGAGTTTTCCAATGCCATCCTTTTTTTTTTAAATATTGAGGCTCCAGTCGGGCTTGAACTCACGAACTCGTGGTTTGACAAGACCAATGCTCTAATTCTTGAGCTAGACGGGCCTTACCCCAATGCCATCCTTGAACACTGCTGTGGCATCATTCACTTTGTTCGTTCATTGTTCATTACGTGCCATGTCGTATGACATGGGTGATCATGGTCTGTCTATGAGAATGATTGTTTGTGGCAAATTTTTCTGCAGTTATGGTTTACCAATGCCTTCTGGGCAATGTCTTTACGAGATGGGTGACCACAGCCATTATCAGTACTCTTCATGGAAGGTCTAACTGGTGTCAGTGGTTGCATAACCAGGACCTGTGATGTGCACCATTTGCTCATTGACTATCCACCACCTGCTCCCATGGCTTCACGTGACCCTGATCAGGGGAATAAGCAGGTACTACAGCTTGCCCAAGGGTGACCTGTAGGCCAGTGGAGAGAAGGTGCGCCTTATACCTCCTTTGGTAGAGTTGTATCTCCACCCTGACACTCAGAATCTTTCTTAATTCACTTTCAGTTGACTATTGCGGGGATATGGCATGCAAATTGTGGGTGAATCTCCAATCAAGTTGTAGTTGTCTCAGCCACTCGTCCCCACAGGCTGGCCGTCCTGTTTTTACCACATACAAGCCCAATGTGGCTTGTTGGTAGTTGTATTTCCCACAGGAGTTATCTTTTCTGCAGTATAAGTTCCTAGCTGGATACCAGCAGGCTTTAGTTCAGTATCTATGAAATGCTGTTGAAGCTCGTGTTGTGGAGTGATGGAGACAGCCAAGCCAGTGTTCAATTCCATTTTAATTAATTTGCCATTCACTTTTGAAGAATCAGTCAAGGTTGTGCCAGCAGGCAACGTGACCAACGGCAACGTTCTGCAGTCACAAAACTACTTCTTTCAAATGTGGTACTACTACTAAGCTGCATGCGACTGGATCTTGTGATTTACAGTTTTAAGGTGTAATTTTGGGCCGATTGAGTGATCTGGTGCTTTGCTGTCTCTGAGGAAGTTCGATGAGGTTTGGAGCAGAGTGTGCAACCTGGAGACCTGATGACCTGCAGCGGGGGCAAAAGTCCGTAAACAACTCCATTGCTTTTCTCTGATTGAGGCGTCAAGCAAGGTTGAAGTCGACGAGGATGAGAGCAGTGGACGGGGAGGTGTTCGGCGGCATCTGCCTCTCCTTCTCACTAGCTGTAGTCAGAGCAAAGTGCAAGAGTCTTGGGATCCTCGGTGCCAGGGTTTTGTTTTGAGGGACTTTGAGGTTCCTGCTGCTTGTGTTCCTGGAATCCGGTCAGGCTTTTTTTTTGCTGTTCCTGAGTGGTTTGATGCGGACTGGGGCGCTTTGGCCTGTGTTGGCTAATGGCTCAGCCAGGTTTGTTTCTGCTTAGAAATTACAATTTCACACTCACTTTCATTCCTCACTGCAACTCTGTTGTGTCCCTCTCTGATATGTCCATTGATACAGTAATTTCAACTGCTCCTTTAAGTGTAAGTTGTGATTCAGTTTTTGAATGCTTCCTTGTAAGAAGAACTAAACAATCTCTTCTTGCGTCATTATGCCCATTACCAAATTGAGAATGCTTAGACAACTTCTTCAATTCAGCTATGTACGCTGAAATGGACTCCCCTTCCTTTTGATTCTGCTTACGAAACCCAAAGCCTAACAATGGTTTCAGTTCTAAATGTTCATGCTTTACTTTCACGATATCAGCAAAGCAAATGGCATGCCTTTAAACCCAATGCACTCGCTTCTCATTGGTGGTTTCATTTCATTTAAGATACTGTTCAATACACTCAGTATACAATATCTGTTTGTCTCTTATGCAATCGAATATGTCTATATTTCTGATGTAGCCAGCCATTTCTGCTTTTTTAAAATTTATAACTATTATCACTTGGTATTCACTGTTTATGAACCCATGCACTTAGTCCATTTTCTGCCTCTTTTTTTAACTCGACCTTCTCTGTCTTTTCTGAAGAAGCACGTGCTCTGCTGCTTTTGTTTTTACCCGAACGTTTCTCACTGTGCGTGAACAGGTAGGTGGTCATCTCAGGTTTGTTTAAAACTTCCTCATCATCACTAGTATGTTTTGTATCTCCAAAACGTAAAACTGATTGAAAGCAAAAGCCTGGAGCCAGGAATGTGTGCATCTTATTTTCATTTTTACTTCGGATGAGACACATACATATGACGTGGTGGTATAATGATGTATGTCATTCACGTACTTTTACATATAACCAGTAATGAATTATTTGAACGACAAAGAATGTTGAATCAAACAATATATTTTCAATATTACTGCTATATTAAATACACAACATCCTCAGCTGATCCAAACCTCTGCTTTTGAATCGTTATCTGTCTGCTTTGCCTGAGGTTTACATCTCTGATGTTGTAAACTGGTTTGCATGAGGCAAGGACAATGACAAATGCTTAGTCTTCATTGTGCAACACAGCTCGTTTACTGGAAATGAGAATTCTTCAGAAAGTTGCATAGAATTTTCTAACATGTGGCGCTGCTGTCTCTTAAAGTGAAACCGTAATGACTCAAGGTTTGCCTGTGTCTGTCAAAAATCGGTCTTCGGCCAGCATCCATAGACTCTTTTATCCTAATAGCTGCTCAGATAGTAACTTTGCTAGTCTGGTAAAGTAAACTAGACTTTTGTTTCAATTCATTTTGTGCTGAATCTTGGAATTTTTGCAGAAGTATTATCCTAGCTTTGAAGCTTAATCTCTTCCCTTCTTATCCCTATTGTCTGTTTCTCTCCCTCTGTCTCAGTCTCTCTTCTTTCCTCATTCTTTTCTGTGTCCCATTTCTGTTTGTTTATCCTTTTGTGTCTGTTGTACTTTCTATCGCAGGGAGTTTTCCCAAGTGGTCCTGAAGCTAGAGACCCAAGTCTGGGAGGCAAAGGTCCACGACACTGTGGAATCCCTGTAAAGCTTGTTAGTTCCTGCATGTGGCATATATATTTCCCGTGTGCAGTGCAGAGTTCTGTTCACAGTCAAAAACTGGGTATCTGAAAGCAGGTGTTGAAAATTGAGCAGCCTTAGGCTTTTCTCCTGGGGGGCATTGAGAAATAGATGGCAGTGTCTGTACTGAATATCAGGTTGGTTCCCTGGCAACATCTTATTTTTAGGGGAGCGGCACTCATTTACACAAACATCAAAATTCCATGAGCAGCCAACTCACTTGACTCAGTTTGTGAGGTCAGTGGAATGGGAGCGATGATCAGAGATATTCTAACAGAACTGGAAAATATTTAAGTAGTTAAACTAATTTTAAAGTACTTCTGAAACATTTAATATAAGCAAAATAATGTCAGAGAATAACTAAAAGTTTAAGAAAAGGAGATTACTCTTTCAATGAAATTGCACTTAAATGCTAGATGCCCGTTATGACTGCGGGAAAGGTGAGGAATCAGATATGAACTGTGTCTGGTCTTTCAGTTCCATGTCCAGCGGAGTAGGTAATGGAGTCTGATTTAATGTCCTGTTTGTAAGGGGGCAACCCAGAGAATGCAGCACTCTCCCAATATTGCTCCTTCAAAAGTGTAATCCTTCCTCCGTATTGCCCCTCCCACATTGTGACACTCCCTCAGTGCAGCCCCTCCTACAGCGTGACACTCCTTCAGTACTACCCATCTCTCAGTATGACACTTCCTCCCCTCCTGCCTCTCCCACAGTGACACTCCCTCAGTACCACCACTCCTACAGTGTGACAGTCCCTCAGTAACCCCCTCCCACAGTGCGATGCTCCCTCACTACGGCCTCTCTCACAGTGAGACACTATCTCAATATTCAAAATTGTGACCATCCCTCGGTACCACCCCTCTCGTAGTATGACTCTTCTTCAGTACTACCCCTCCCTCAGCACTGCTGTTATGGCCTCCTCAATGTTGTATAAAGGTCCATCTTGGTTCCTTGCTCTAAGAGCCTATATGTTTTTAACTTCCTTCTCAACTTACGCTGCCACTTTCAACAAATTGTCACATACACCCTAGATCTCTGTTATCGTACTTCTAGAGTGTAACACTTCATATTTCTCTGCCTCCTGTCTGCCCATGTCTATATCTCTGAATTTAACTATCAAACAGTTCATTATCTCTTAAGTTTTACCATGCAGTTTTGAAAATTGTGACTTTACACTCAAGTCCAAGTCATTAATTTTATGTTAAGATGAGCAGTCTCTGTTCTTGAGGAACTCAGCTGTAAAATTCCTTCCAGTCAGGAAAAAAAAAGAAGCCTTCATTATTGTTCACTCTTTCCCATTACTTAGCCAGTTTTCTATCCATGCTGCTACACCCATAATATGCCATGGTCTAAAATTTTAATGACACTTTTATTCTGTTTCACTTCAACAAATACGTTTTTGGAAATCCAATACTGTGTAGCTCATCAGCTGTATTGCTCTCATTGTCCCAAGATTTTTTGAACTGTATTTAAGAGCTACAACTTTTTGCATTTTGAAGACCGGTTTGGGAATCAGGTAGAATTAATCGTTATCAGAGTATGTTGTAGTTGTACAAGACTTCAGTGAGAACACACTTGGAGTACTCTGTACAGTTTTAGTTTTACTGTTGCCATTAAGAAGTTGACTCATGTGAGCAGCTCAGATGGAAATCTTCAAATATTCCTGTTTTAGACTGCTACAGTGGAAATCCATAGCTACAGCTATGGCCAATACAGTAAGCAACATCATTTTATGGCATTTAAAAATCTTTCGCTACTCAAAATTGACAAATCTCAGATGGTAGTTTTTGGTAGCTAGTGCTAAAGAAAAGTGTTCTGACTTCCACTACCGACTATTCTGCTGGCAAATATATAGTCTCTAGTAAATAACATCAAAGACTTCACTACTGTACAGAGAGGGACATCGGGGACTGTTGTGATTTTTGTTTCACGGAGACTAGGATGTCTCCTGTCATTCCGAACATAGCGATAGAGCTCATTGGCTTCACGATTCATTGCCAAGATAAGACTTAATTCTTTGTGGTGGATAAACATGGCAGTTCTATCCCAGTCCTGCTCACCAGACCTGGAACATCTCACGATCAAGTATTCGTTTATCTGTTGAGAGTTTTCAGCCATTATCTTGAAATTGGTGTATATCCACCTCAGGCCCGTATCAAGCAGACTCTAGACAAACTGAGTGATAGAATCAACAGGTATGATCCCTTCTCCCTGATTTTGGAGGATTTTATCTAGGCCAGCTTGGAGCTTTCTAAATAATTACACCAGCATGTCTTTTGGAACCAAAGGAGCCAACACGCTGGACCACTGCTACACCACCATGAAGAACGCTGACCTGACTGTGCCATTCCCATGTCCGCACTTTGGAAAGTCTGATCATCTGGCTGCTCATCTACTCCCTGAGTATAGGCAGAGACTGAAGAAAGCAGGACCAGTAGAGAGGACCAAGAAAGTATGAACAAGGGAGATGGAGGAAGCCTTGCAGGACTATTTTGAGTTGGCGGATTGGACACTATTCAGGGATTCCTCTTCGAATCTGATGAATATGGTACAGTTGTCACTGACTTCATTAACACCTGTGTGGATGTGTGTGTGCCTACGAGAATATACTGTACATACCTGATTCAAAATCCATGGATAAACCAGAAGATTTGTAGTCCGCTGAGGGCTAGATCTGTGGCATTCAAGCCTGGTAATTCAGGACTATACAGGAAGACCAGGTACAACTTACAGAGGCAATCTCAAGAGCAAAAGAACAATTCTGAATGAGGCTGGAGGTGGAATCGATGGACATCAACTTTGGCAAGGCTTGCAGGCCATTACTTCTTACAAAGCGAAACCTAACAGAATGGCAGTGTTGTTTTACTCCCAGATGAGCTCAATGCCTTTTTATGCACGCTTTGAATGGGAGGTGAACAAAAAAGCTACAGCTGTGAGGATCCTGCAGCACCTGGTGACTCTGTGATCTCTGTCTCGGAGGCCAATGTCAGAATGTCTTTCAAGGATGGTGAACCCTTGCAAGGCGACAGGCCCAGCTGGGGTACCTTGTACCTGGCAGGGCTTTGAAAACCTGTGCCAACTAACTAGCGTGTACGTTCAAAGACATTTTCAAGCTCTTATTACTACAGTCGGAATTTCTCAAAAGGGCAAAAATCATACCAGTGCCCAAGGACAGGGTGAACTGCCTTGATAACTACCATCCAGTGGCACTCACGTCTATGATAATGAAGTGCTTTGAGAGGTTGGTTATGGCTGGAATCAACTCCTGTCAAAGCAAGGACCTATTGCCACAATAGGTCTACAGCGGATATAATCTTATTGATTCTTCACAGGGCCTTGGATCACCTGTACAATACTAGTACTTACGCCAGACTGCTGTTTATTGACTACAGCTCAATGTTTAACACAATCATTCCTACAGTTCTGAACAAAAAGTTCCAAAACCTGGGTCTCTGTACTTCGCTCTGCAACTGGATCCTCGACTTCCTTACTGGAAGACCACAGTGGCTGCAGCACAGCCTAGTATGGGAACACCCAATGCCCAGGAGCGGTGCGCTAGAAATGAGCATAATTAGTGAAGACTGTTAATAATGATTCATCTGATCTGGGCCAGCAGAGCCAGTTTTGAGGATGTGGCCTGCTGCTGGCATGATATTTTATCAGACAACCTCAAAGGACTGCAGATGCTTGATTTATATTGAAAGTCATCTACTCTCAAGGCTCTGTGATCACATTGGCTTGTTTGACCCATTTAAGCCCCATTGCAAGAGGATACTGTCAGCCGCTCCTGCATTCTAGGGAGTGGGGTTGGAAGATATCTGTCCATTGTGCCGCCGACTGTGTCGCTATTTTGTGACAGGTTTAAAAATACATGGAAGTTCCATTTCCATGACAAAATGGATTCAATTTCTTCCCCTACCCAATGTGTCCTACTGGCATACATCCCTGGAAAACTGGTGTTTCTTCTCTTGAAGACAATGTAGGCTGTTGCTTCAGTGCAGTAATAAGGGATTTCTTCACCCAGAGCATGGTGAATCATAGGAGCTTCTCCACACAAGAGAATGAGGTGCTGGATTTATTCAGCCTCGAGCGGTGCCTTGCCTAAGGTGACATAATGAAGCACAGTCCCATCTGCCCTCATAGATCAACGTAGAAGATCTCTTGTACCATTTACAGAAGTGGGGGGGATTCTCCTCTGTTAATTACCAATATCTAGCTGTGTGTGGGAGCTTGGTGTGTGCAAACTGTCTCAGTTATATCCTGCATGGAAACTACTGCACCAGCTGTGAAACGTATTCAGATATTCAGAGAATTTATGCCCTCTTGACCTTACCCCTCCCTTTGTCTGCAGTCTGCTATCCTACATAATCCCGGACTCCTCCAATTCCAGCCTGGGGTGGGGTTCTCTGTTTTTTACCTGCATTGCCATTGACAGCTGAGGGCCTTAGTTCCAGTTTCCCTCCTCCATCTCAATTCTTTCTCCTTTGAGACCTGAGGGAATGACCACCTTGATCAAGCTTTCAATCAGTTGTAGTGCTTAAACTTCTTTGTCAGCCTGGAGATGTTTGACACACTAACCATACAGTAATGGTAGAAGTTGTTGAATGTAACCCTGAAGAGCTGAGAAAGGCCATCTCCCAGTGTGTAAGAGTAACTGAAGGCAGTTTGTGTTATGAGGCAGATAGAAAACAATAGTGGTGACTTGTGTATCTGAGCTGGGGGGGATTTCCTTGCAGATTTCTTTAGAGAATGAGCTGCTTTAGTTATTATGCTTTCACTGTCAGTCACCTGTCCCTTATTCTTGCCTTGCAGGAGAAGCGAAAAACATGCCTCCCTATCCAGGGCCAAATAAGATGAGGGACTGCTACTGTACAGTCAATCTGGATCAAGAGGAGGTATTTCGGACCAAAATAGTGGAGAAATCGTTATGGTACGTGTTTTGATGTGTCTGAGCTTTAATTTCATCTCAATAGTTTGGCAGTTCTGGGGAAATGAAAATATTTTAATATTTATGTGATCCCTGACCCACTACAATGGAGCTGACAATTAAAAACACAAAGTAAGAGCTGGTCCCACAAGCCTGCCCCGTGTCTCAATTTATGCAGGTCTGGTCTCCTTTTGTGTATAGTTCTTCAATGATTCTATTGTGTTTCTTTGTATCTACTGTGAATGCCCACAAGTAAATGAATCTCAGGGTAGTGTATGGAGACATATATAGGTATGGATGATGATAATAAATTTACTTTGAGTTTTAAATGTCTCTGTGCCAGTTCCCATTAGCAGGTGAAGCTGGTTCTGAAGTGTTGGTCTTTGGAAACACAGCTGCAATGTCATCTGTTTCTGTAGTGTGGACAGAGCATACACTGTCAGAGGAGTACACAAGGACACCGAGCCCTTCGAGCCGTCCCCATCATTTAATATAATCAAGGCTGGTCTGTGCTGAACCTTTCCTGTGCCCTTTTTCTGTACCCCTCTGTTCTTCGATTTATCCACCTCCACATTAAATATTTTCTAATGATCCATTTCTACTACCCTCCAAGACAGAGGATTCCAGAGGCTCAAAAGAATTTCCTACATGCCTCAGATTTAAATTATCAGCCCCTTACCTTGAAATTACATTGCCTTGTTCAAGACTCCCCCATTGAAACACAAATATCTACCGGCTAGATTCTACTCTGTCAAACTGAATCTTACACATTTACAAAAGATTACTCCTCATCTTTCTAAATTCAAAATTCACATGCCCAGATAGTCCAGGCCCTCTTGATAGGTCCACCCGGTCAACCCAGGAATTAACCCAGTGAACCTCCTTTCGACTTCCCCCAATGATACTATACCCTTTTTATGGTGAGGCGACCTAGTCTGTGTGTGGCCTCCTCAACCCTCTGTACAAGTGTAACAAAACCTCAGAATTCTTAAACTCCAAATCCTGCGCAATGTAAAGACCAGACAGCTCTTTGCCTCATTGGACCTGCCTGCTAATTTTTAGTGATTCTTATAATAGAACACCTAAATCTATCTGAACGACACTCATTTGCAGTTTCTGTTTATTTAGATAATCTGCCTTTTGATTCTTCCTTACTGAAGTGCCTGACCTCACACTTACCGTCTTTAAACCCCACGTATAGATTTTCACCCAGTCACGCAATCTATTTATATCCCACTACAGGATCATGGTTTGCTCAACACATGTTGTGCCACCTATTTTCTTATCATCAACAAACTTGGCAATCTTGATGTAAATAGTAAGCAATTGAGGGCCAAGAACTGATCAAGAAGGTTCTCCACCAGTTACATTCTACTGGCCTGAAAAGCCCCCATATACTCCATCTCTGTTTTCTGTGATGCTATTGCCCATCCACTGAGCTCAAGAGCAATTTGAGATGGACAACTACTACAGATCTTGGCAAGGTGAAACAAAAGGGGTAAAGTAATTTTCAGCACATTGTGGAATGCAGCACTGCACCACCTTAACTGAAGGGATTAAACTCATGACTATTGTGTCTGAGCCTCCAGAATGTGAACTCCTATATGTAGTGGAAGTGATACTTGGAAATCGATTCGTGGCTAAGCCCCTGTGCACCACTCAATTGGAATGAGACAGAAATGATATATCTTTGAGTATTTACATTGGTTCATAAAGGAACAAGAGAAGGATTGCATTTCTGTAGCACCTAAACAATCTCCCAACGCATCTTCTAGACCATGAGATGTAGTGGAAATCAATTTTCACACAGCAAGCTTCCACAGAGAAATGCAACAATGAATAAATAATTGTTTTATGACAGAGGAGGAGATCATTTGCATAATATGGTTTCTCATCGTAATGCATCTTTTCACATCCAGCTGAGAGGAAAAATGAGGCCTCTTAAATGGAAAGCTGTATCTCTAACAGTGGAGCATTATTTCGATATCGCATTGGATATGAGCTTAGATTTTCTTTCTTCAAATCTCTCGAGCTAAATGCAAAGCCATAGCCTTTTGATTCAGAAGTGCTGGTGCAGCCCTCTGAGTCATGACTTGTCCCGTTCACCACATTCCTGTCAGTTAACTAATGTCTATTCAAGTAACTTGATTAAATGGAATTATCTTTTAATTAAACAACTCTGCTTTCTAAAGAATGAGCTAATTTTATCTAAATTTGATCTTTCTGTAAATTGCTTTGGAGATTCTATCGTCATGCTTACTGGTTTGGAATGCTGGCCTTGTTTGACCTGTGATTAAGATCCTTCGCGGGTTATACAAATAGGTTGCTGATAGAATGTTTGATGTTAGCACAGTGTCACAGGGCTGCCGAGACTCATATTTGGATGGGCGGATGTGTGACTGATGAAGAAAAAGATGGACTTTCCAAGGGAACCACATGGTGAGGTGGCAGAAGAGAATGGTTGGTGGTTTGCAAGGTTTTGTAGGCAATTTATAGGCACTCAGACAATGCTGCAGGTGTGGAAGTTGTGGATGCAAGTTTCAACACTTAAGAGAAGTTTGGGTAAGCTTATGAACAGGACAGGTATGGAGGACTATGATCCTGGTGTGGGTTGAAGGGATTAAGCAGAGTAACAGTTTGGCATGGAATGACCTCTTTCTGTGCTGTAGTGCTCTATGAGTGTATGACTCTAATTGCATATCATCTTATGCACCCAGGAAGAATATAAGAAATGTGAATGTGAATTGCATTTCTAAAGCGCCTTTTACAGTCTCAGGGTATCCAGAGCTATTCATAGACAACAAAATAATTTGAAAGTGTGGTCATTGTTGAATTGTAGGAAAGATGGCTGCCACAAAAAGCCATGACTAGGCAATTAATTTTACTGATGTTCAGTGAGGGACAAATGTTAGCGAAAACACCAGGAAGAAACTAGTTGTGCCATGGGATCTTTGGTGATCACCTGGATGGGCTTCAGTAATGCATAGATTATAGCAGGGATTACTAACCTTTTTTGTGTCATGGACCCTACCATTAACTGAAGTGTCCGTGGACCCCAGGTTGGGAACCTCAGGATTATAGGCTTTTTTTTAAAATTAGTTTTTTCTATACATTTTACAAATTAAAAAACCCCAAATTACAATAAGGAACATTGATACAGTGCAAAATTAAGCATACAATGACAATATGCTACAAAGGAAGAGAATTTAACAAAAAAGCACCTAAATTAAAGACAAGTAAACTTAGTATCCTCCCCAAGCCCCACAACACAAAAAAAAACTCCAGACCAACCACAACTCAATATAGAGAATATAAATCAGGACAATCAAACTCCTAGACTGTGAATACATTTAGCAACAGAGGGTAATAATGCCTACTACCAGAAAAAAAAGGGAGCTGAAAGCAAGGGACCGAAAAGAAAAAAAAACCCTAGTCAAGAGGAAGGTTATGAAAGTACTTGATAAAAGGTCCCCAGACCTTATGGAACTTTAGATCCGAATTAAGAACTGAATAATGAATTTTTTCGAGGTCCAAGCAGGCCATAATATTGTTAAGCCATTGCGCATGAGTGGGCGGGGCAACATCTCTCCATCTAAGGAGGATCAAGCGTCTAGCCAGGAGAGAGGCAAAGGATAATATTTGGCATTTGGTCGGACTCAGACGTAAATCTGTCTCGCCCCAGAAACCGAACAAAGCAATTAAGGGGTTTGGTTCTAGGTGCTGATTCAGAATATACGACAACGTAGTGAAGACATCTTTCCAAAATTTCTCCAAGCTAGGACAGAACCAATACATATGGATGAGAGAGGCCACGCCCCTCTTGCATTTATCACAGAGCGGACTAATGTTACGGTAGAATCGAGATAGTTTAGATTTAGACATATGGGCTCTATGAACAATCTTAAACTGTAAAAAGCAATGGCGCGCACAGAGAGAGGTTGAGTTAACCGATTTGAGAATCGAGTCCCAGCTCTCATCAGATAAGGAGGTATTTAAATCCTGCTCCCAGGCCATTTTAATTTTATCTACAGGGGTCCGTCGTAAGGCTGCTAATTTATCTCAAATAATTGATATTAAACCTTTACCTAGTGGATTAATGGAAAGAAATAAGTCCATAGCATTTTTCGCAGGCATTTCAGGAAAGTTAGGAATTAAAGGAGCAATAAAGTGTCTAATTTGGAGATATCTAAAAAAATGAGCATTGGGCAGATTGAACTTTACAGAGAGCTGCTGAAAGGAAGTGAAGCGATTATCAATGAAAAGATCTTCAAAATGTCTAATGCCCTTCCTATACCAAACATGGAATGCTGAATCGTACGTAGTAGGTAAGAAAAGGTGATTATGTGCGACTGGGCTGGAAACGGAAAAACCATGGAAACCATAGCATTTCCTAAACTGAGCCCATATAGGCAAAGTGTGTCTAACAAGAGGATTAGCTATTAATCTGGACAGACTACTAGGGAGTGCAGAGCCAAGAAGTGCAGAGATAGATAATTCTTTAGTGGAGTTCAACTCCATTGCCACCCAATTAGGGCACTCAGGTTGGCCATGGAAGAAAGACCAAAAGGTAGCACAACGTATATTAGCTGCCCAGTAATATAAATGAAAGTTAGGTAAAGCCATGCCACCCTCTTTTTTTAGATTTTTGGAGATGGATTTTATTAATTCTAGAGCACTTATTCTTCCACAGATATGACAAAATAATAGAGTCTAAGGAATCAAAAAAAGATTTAGGAATAAAAATTGGGATAGATTGAAATAAGTATAAAAATTTGGGGAGAACATACATTTTAACAACATTAATACGACCTACCAAAGACATAGTTAGAGGTGACCATTGTACCAGACTCTGTTTTATAGTATATGAAAGATTGGCAAAGTTTTCACGAAAGAGATCTTTAAACTTCCTTGTGACTGTAATTCCAAGATAAGTAAATTGATTATGGACTACTTTAAAAGGGAGATCACGAAATGTTAGTTCTTGTGCTTCTTTATTAATTGGGAAAAGTTCACTCTTATGTAAATTAAGTTTATAGCCAGAGATCTGGCTAAACTGGTCAAGAAGTGAAAACATTAGAGGTAAGGATGTAGACGGATTTGAGAGAAAGAGTAATAAGTCATCAGCATAAAGAGAAACTTTATGCTCAACACCCCCTCTCCAAATCCCGGTCAATTCAGGACAATTTCGAAATGCTATCGCCAAAGGTTCTATAGCCAAATCAAAGAGAAAGGGACTTAAGGGGCATCCCTGACGGGTGCCACGTTTGAGATTAAATACCTGGGATTTCTGAAAATTAGTTAAAACAGAAGCAGTAGGACACAGGTACAGCAATTTGATCCAAGAGATGAAACTTTGACCAAGGTCAAATTTTTCTAAGACTGCAAAAAAGTAGTTCCACTCTATACGATCAAATGCTTTCTCCGCATGGAGGGAAATAACACATTCAGGAATCCCAGTTGGAGGTGAGTATAAGATATTAAATAAACGCCGAATGTTAAAAAAAGGGAGACGGTTTTTGATAAAACCTGATTGGTTATCAGAGATAATGGAGGAAATAACAGTTTCTAATCTATGAGCCAAAACTTTAGCTAAGATCTTTACATCAACATTGAGCAAAGAAATCGGCCTATACGAGGAACACTCTGTTGGGTCTTTGCCCTTTTTTAATAGAAGAATAATAGATGCCTTATTGAAAGAGGGTGGCAATTTGCCATAATTAAACGAGTCAGATAATACTGAAAGTAACTGAGGAGAGAAAAGTGAAGAGAATGATTTATAAAATTCTACAGGGAACCCATCAAGTCCAGGAGATTTCCCTGAGGACAGTGCAGAGATTGCAAAAGATATTTCTTCTGATGATATAGGCGCATTAAATTTGGCTTTAAAATCAGATGAAAGTGAGGGAATATTCAGATTCTTTAAAAATTGATCAACAGAGATATTGTCATTCAAAGATTCAGAGGAATAAAGCCGAGAATAAAAAATTTTAAATGCGTCATTAATTTCTAAATGATCCGATGTAAAGTCTCCGTTCTCCTTCCGGATCTTTGTAATATGTTGTTTGGCTTTGGAACGCCTCAGCTGATTGGCTAGAAATTTACCAGACTTATCCCCATGAATGTAAAAGCGACTCTTGCTTTCGAGAAGTTGGCGTTCGACAGGTTGAGTAGACAGAAGATTAAATTTAGTTTGGAGTTCAACACGCTTCTTGTATAGTTCAGGGTTCTTAGTTTGAGCATATAGTTGATCCAATTCTTTAATCTGGTTAATGAGGTCTAGTCGATCTGCACAGGATCTTCTGTTGAGATTTGCTGTGTAAGAGATTATTTGACCCCTCTGATATGCTTTCATGGCATCCCATACAATCTGGGATGACATTTCAGGAATACATTTCAGATGTATTAGTGTTAAAATAAAAGGTTATCTGATCCTTAATAAATTTTAGAAAATCATCATCCGATAATAAAGTTGAATCAAACCGCCAGTGTTTATTCCTCTGAGGGAGACCAGGAAAGTTCAGAGAGAGAGTAATTGGGGCATGGTCAGATATCAGTATACTCTGATAGTCACAAGAGTAGGCAAATGGAATAAGTTGGTTGTCGAGTAAGAAATGGTCAATTCTAGTGAAGGTATGGTGAACATGTGAGAAAAAAGAATAATCCCTCTCAGTAGGATGAAGGAAACGCCATACATCAAAGATACCAAAATTAGAGAGAAACGATTGGATAGCTAAGGCAGATTTAGTAGGTGATCTGGTAACAGAGGACGATCGATCCAGATTAGGATCTAACCTACAGTTGAAGTCACCACCCAGTATAAGAGAGTATGAGTTTAAGTCTGGTAGTGAGGAAAAAAAAATGTTCAAAAAAGTTAACATCATCAAAGTTGGGGGCATACAGGTTTGCTAGTACAACTTTAGTGTTACATAGTTTACCAGAAACAATAATAAAATGGCCATTTGTATCAGATATTTTATTATGGAGTTCAAAAGGAATATTTGAGTTAATAAGAATGGAGACTCCCCTAGCTTTAGCGGCAAAGGATGAGTGAAAATGCTGACCCGCCCACTTTGACAGAAGCTGGGAGTTATCAAAACAACGAATATGAGTTTCTTGAAGGAAAGCAATGTCAGCTTTGAGTTGTTTAATATGTGAGAATACCTTCCTCCTTTTAACAGGGTGATTCAATCCCTTTACATTCCAGCTCACGAATTTAAGTGCACTAGCCATTATCAATTACTAATGCATAAAAGGCAGCAGGCATATAAAAAGTCAAGCTATACAGTAGCAGTCTGGGAGCAGAAATGTAAACATAGATTCGTAAAATCAAAACTTAAACATGTCCTGAGCAATAAAGAAAAACAATAAATACAGTGAGTGATGTTGGAACTGGAAAACCCACCCCATCCACACAACCCAAAACTAGACGGCTACCAAAAAAAGCAGCTAGCTCTACCAAAAAAATTAACCCAAACATAATTTCCAGATCTGTGTCATTAACAGCAGTTCCGTATAAATACTGTAGCAAATAGTAACTAGTTTATGCACTAGAAAACATAACTACAAATTGGAACATCTTCTGCAGAAATATAAAACTTAATACAGAGAAAATCGGAAAAAAAACCAAAACTAACCTACCCGCGAAAAATTATGGAAGAATAAAGTAAGAGAAAGGGAAAAAAAAGGGAGGAAGGGGAAAGTTATAAATTCAAAAAAATAAAAAAATAAATCAGCAATTAAACTGTGAACCAACAAACAGGGAGGCCTTCAATAAAGACTTCAAACCTCCAAAACAAGTTAGAGTCAGTTGTAGAACTCTATAGATAAGCACAGAATGTCTATTTAAAAAAGACACACCATATCCAGGGAGAGATTGTCAACAGCCCTTAGAGTTTCAATGAATAATGTCTGAGTGATTCAAGTAAAGTCTGAGTCCAGAAAAAGTAATTTTACTACGAGAAGTACTTATCCACCATTTTAGGAAGTCCGATTGGGTTCCGAAGATGACTGGATAGCCGGAAGACTTGCAACAAATGCCTCAGCCTCCTTCACTGACTTAAGCCACTTATATTTTCCAGTATTAAGCTTGATTCGTAAATCGGCAGGATTGCGAAGAGAGGGTTTAAAACCACGATCATAAAGCACTTTCATTACGCCCTTAAACTCAGTGCACATCTTTAAGGTCTGGGGTGCAAAATCTTCCACAAAGCGAATGATTGTATTTTGGAAAGAAAAAGTACCTCTGCGACGTGCCTCCATAATCAGACGGTGTTTTACCTGGTATTGATGAAAGCACAAAATTATCGGTCGCGGGCGGGAGCCCAGAATTCCGGGGGGAACGTAGACCCTGTGTGCCCTTTCGAGCTCAGACAGGTTCGGAAGCAAGTCTTTCCCGGATATCTCACAGAGAAACTCGGCGAAAAACTTCACGGTTGATCCCTGTTCTGTGGCCTCTGGCAACCCAAGAATTCGGAGGTTACAGCATCTGCTGCGATTTTCGAGATCCACCATTTTGGAAAGGAGTTTGTTAGATTTTTCCTCTAGGCTGGAACAGAGAGTCTCCAAGTATCAAACACGACTTTCTAAATCTTCAGAAGTCGAATCGATGCGAGATAAGTGTTCAGCATGTTCGTCCACTCTATCGTTGATCCGATCCAGTTTGGCTTCCAGCTGTTTGAAAACGGTTCTAAATTCCTTTAAAATTTCGTCTCGGAGCTGTTCGAGCGCAGCGCGGGTCTCAGCCGAGAGAGCCGGAGCTTCCTTTCTCCCGGATTTAGAACTCTTGCTAGACATTGTAAGGTAGATGTGTTCACAGGCAAGTAAAAGAAACCAAGAAACTTCCTAACTAAGGTTTAAAAAATGGAGACATTTAATGCAAAGATAGCGACAATAACGGAACAAAAGTTCGGAGCAGCTAAGCAATCGCCATCTTACCAGAAGTCCATCGATTATAGGCTTTTATTTGGATTTGAGCCTCCAATTTACTGACATAGAGATGCTAATGGGCCATCGTGCATGGGTGACCATGTGAGTGTTAGGGAGCATATTTACCAGCCATGAAACACACTGCTCCAGAAAAGGGTCATTCCCATCCAAAGCTTCAAAAACACAGGAGATAAATTGGGAGTGGGTCCCTTTTCCATCTCCCATTTCCAAACCTATCACAGAGCCTCAGGCAGTGGGAGTGTATATGTGTATAGGTGCTTGGATTGTACTCCACAGAATGTTCATCGAGAAAGACAAGTACCTGTAAAATCAAAACACAAAATGCTGGCAGAACTCAGCAGGCCAGACAGCATCTGTGGGAGGAGGTAGTGACAACGTTTCGGCCTGTAAAATCACCCTTGGTGTGAATCTGACGGACACACTGGCTATGTGCTGGTATCTGATGTCCATGACTGGAATTATCTTCCTACACTCTCTACTCCTACTCAAAAATTAACTATTGGCTAAGTACTTAATTATATGCTCCAACGGCATTTTATATCAATTCAGGTTGAACTGATTGTCATGTCAGGTGATGTGCAGGTACAATGGAAACCCCATGTGTAGAAGCATCACAGCACATAGGTTTAGATAATGCAAAACATAGAATGTATATAAATTGTACAAAACAGTGGGGGGAAAATCTGCACAAAGCAAAACTTCTGTGCAAAAGAACCACAATCTGAGGAGTGGTCCGTAGTATTTTATTGCTGAAGTAAGGTTAGGACTATGCAGGTCTGTTCCAGAACCTAATGGTTGTAGGGAAGTAACTGTTCCTGAACCTGGTGGTGTAGATTTCAAGCTTCTGTAACTTTTGCTTGATGGTAGCAGTGAGAAGAGGGCATGACTTGGATGGTAGGGTTCATTGATGATTAGTTGCTACCTTCTTGAGGTAGCACCTCCTGTAGATGCTGTCTGCCATGGGGAGGTGACTTAGTATCAGATCTTGTTGCCATGATGTGAAGCACTTTGGGAGAGTTTGCCACCTTAAAGATCTATACAGCTATAGCAGGTGACTTTCACTTACATATAATGTAATTTCAGCCCCAGAAAGGTACAAGATCTCTTGAAAGCAAGAGATGGCCTCCACCTTATCTGTTGGGAACTCATTCTAGAGCAGGGGTTCCCAAACTTTTTAATGCCATGGACCCCTACCATTAACCAAGGGGTCTGTGGACCCGGGTTGGGAAGCCTTTGTTGGAGAGGCTCTCTTCTGTTTGGAAGCAAAGAGCTTCTTTAAATCTAGGCTGTTGGTCCACTCCTGAATCTGATTGTTAATTTGGCTGTTCGATGAACGGTCTGCTGCTTCAACAGGTATGCAGGCAGAGTGAGACGTTAGAGTTGAGAGACACAAACAAGTTGGTTAATCTTCGTCTGATGAAGGCGGGAGCTATCCTATCACCTGTCATCCTTAGAGCATTAGGGGGAGGTTTGGAAAGTGTCCCACCATTCAGCTTTAAATGGTCACAGCGAGCCAACTTCATGCATTAGGCAGCTCAGCCCGAGCCCCTGCATTTTTAATTTCCTTGATCACCCATTTGTTGTTCAGCTTCAGATCTTTGTAGTTGAGCATTAGAGGCTTTAGTGAATGAAACTAGGGATTTTGCCTGTCACTCTTCCTTCCGAGAAGATATTTCGGAGCCAACATTTAAACAAGAGTTTCCCTTGACGAACACATAAAGAGGCATTACATCTTCAGCTCTGCCAGTTAAATATTCGCGGTTCTCTTTTGTTTGTTTTCTATTGGGAAACCAAAGTAAGATTGTCTCACATTTTTTATCATGCACATAGAACTGGAATCTGTGTGAAGAGCTGCTGAGAGCAGTTTTTGTGTGTTTTTCGGGAGGACTGCTGTGAGCTGAACAGTGGTTAGCAGCAGCTGGCTGTGAGCCACAACTCCCAGTCACCAGAATATTCCTTCCAAGCAGGTCTTAGAACTTCGATCACCTCCAGCCCCAGGCTATTTGCAGGCTCTAACTGTACAGATTGGGCCCGTGTTCCCTTCAAAGTAGAAGATTAAGGGTGATCAAACCCAGGAGGTTAAGGTGACTGAAAGATTTGTTTTGGTTGAGAGGGAACAGTTTACTCTGCAGATATTAGGGTCCAAAACACAGGGCAGAAGCTTGAAACTAGCGCCAAACGCTCAGGGGTGATGTCAGGAAACTCTCCTTGGAGGCAATGGGAATCTTGAATTTCTTCCGTAAAAATATTGATATTCATATAAAATGTCAAGACAGATTAATGGATTTATACTGGATAATAAATTAAAAGTTACTGACCAAGGTGAGGAAATAAGATACAGTAATACTGGAAAAATGGGCCAGAAAACGGCAGATGGAATTTGATGCTGACAAGTGTGAGGTGTTGCATTTTGGAAGGACAAATCAAGGTAGGACATACACAGTAAATGGTAGGGCACTGAGGAATGTGGAGGAACAAAGGGATCTGGGAGTTCAGATACATAATTCCCTGAAAGTGGCGTCACAGGTAGACAGGGTTGTAAAGACGGCTTTTGGCATCCTGGCATTCATAAATCAAAGTACTGAGTATAGGAGTTTGGATGTTGTGGTGAGGCCAAATTTGGAGCATTGTGTACAGTTCTGGTCACCTAACTATAGGATGGATATCAGTAAGATTGATAGAGTGCAGAGAAGATTTGCTAGGATGTTGCCGGGTCTTCAGGAGTTGAGTTACAGGGAAAGATTGAACAGGTTAGGACTTTATTCCTTAGAGTGTAGAAGAATGAGAGGGGATTTGATAGAGGTTTACAAAATTATGAGGGGTATAGACAGAGTAAATGCGAGTAGGCTCTTTCCACTTAGATTAGCAGAGATAAATACGAGAGGACATGGCTTTAGGGTGAAAGGGGAAAGGTTTTGGGGAAACTTCTTCACTCAGAGTGGTGGGAGTGTGGAACGAGTTGCCATCTGATGTGATAAATACCGGCTCACTCTTAAGTTTTAAGAATAAATTGGATAGATACATGGATGGGAGAGGTCTGGAGGGTTATGGAGTGGATGAAGGTCAATGGGGCTAGCGGAATAAAGTTTTGGCACGGACTAGAAGGGCCGAATGGCCTGTTTCTGTTCTGTAGTTATAATGTGGAGCATACTCAAGGTGCTGAATGGTCTTCTTCCATTTTGGTGTTGTTTGGTCAGTATCTGAGGGACAAGGGGTGAATGTATGATCTGGGGGTGTTGCTAGGCAAACACGTTATGTTTGTGTAGCTCCTTCACTATAAGCTAGTGCTGAGTGGAGAGGAGATTTAGTTAACCTATCTTTTATTCGAGGAAAGACTTGCTCTGGCAGTGGGGGGGGGGGGCGCGCAGAAGCAGTGTACACACACAGCACATTGTCTTAAAAGATTATCATATCATGCACAAAATGCTGGAGGAACTCACCAGGCCAGGCAACATCTATGGAAAAGAATCCTGATGAAGGGCCTTGGCCTGAAACGTCAACTATACTCTTTTCCATAGACGCTGCCTGGCCTGCTAAGTTCCTGCAGCACTTTGTATGTTTTGCTTGGATTTCCAGCATCCAGATTTTCTTTTGTATATCATATCGTAGTATGGTTTGAAGCATGGTCCCAAGTCCGTCTGGTCAACTTTGACGGCCAAACTGAGGAATGCATTGGAAGAACTCTACATTCTTTGAAGGGCTGAAAGGACTAATTCTACTTCTGTGTCTTGTGATCTATTCTCACTGTGGCTGAGAAGATCCCAATGATAACCAGACTGATCAAAAAGGATGAGTGAAAAGTGGGGGGGGGGGGGGGGGGGTCAAGGAGAAAGGACACTCAGAGGAGGGCCACAGAGCTAATTGCAATGCAGGAGTCAAAGTCAAGTTTATTGTCATATGTACTGGAACATGTGTGCTCAGGTACAATGACAAACTAACTTGCAGCGGAATCACTGGCACATAACATCATATAAGGAGCTTTCACAGAGGGTTAGGATATGTTGGGAGCTATGTTACCTCTAAGTTGTGCACGTATGCACGCACACGTTTTTCAACCAGCGCACGTAGGAAATTAATTTGTGCACAAAATGTTAGTTACCTAAAATAATGTAGTAATTAATAATTATACTTATTGAAAATAATCTTCTAGCTAAATGTTTCTGTTAACTAGTTAAGTCAGTTTTTCACAATGCACGTCACTAATTTACGTCACCTCACCTTGCCTGTTCCGGTTTGTACAGCTGCATCATGGCGGCAGCCATCTTTGGCAGACAGTGTTCATAACGTGAAGTTTACAATGGTGATGTTTATGTCTGATGGAGCGTCTGTAATGTTGGGCAGAGTTAATGGTGTTGCAACAAGACTTGAACAGGACGTTGCACACTTAATTCAGTAACACTGTGTAGCACACCGTGAAGTTCTGGGGATTTGTGATGCATGGAAAGAAGTCAAGTTAATCAAAGACATTGAAACTTTGATGAGAACAATCTATACAATGTTTTCTTGATCTACAGTAAAAAGATGCGAATTTAAAGAAATTGCAGAGGCCTCTGAAAATGAAGCTGTTGCTTTCAGACCACTTAATGAAGTCAGATGGTTATCTAGACATTTTGCATTGCAGGCAATAATAGAAAATTATGAGGCACTGATCACATACTTTGAAGAAGATCAGTCAAATGACCCTGTGGCTAAATCCTGTCACAAGAAATTGATAAACATCACATACAAAGTAGCTTTACAGGTTTTAAGTGATGTCTTTGATGAACTGGCTGCACTGTGCAAGATTCTGCAAGAGTGGCCTGACACCTATTGAATCACTTCAATTTGTGCGAGGCAAAATTAACAAGATAAGAAAGCAGTATCTGGGAGACAATGTTTTGTGGAGTGACAAAGTTAAAGTTTTGCTAAGCCAACAACGTGAAGAAAACGTCACAGTAGATACAAGTTTGCTGTTGACTTTTATAAATGGTCTTTGTGTTCATTTAGAAGACAGTTTTCTTGAAAATGAGGTACAAGAATGGTCAGCTTTTGATTTCTCTGCAGTTGCAGATTGTGACTTCAAATTTGGTGATGAACAAGTTAATGCCTTATGTCTAAAATATCATGATTTTCTAGCTGAAAATACTGTAATAGTTAGACAGTTTAATGATTTCAAATTTTCCGTACAAGAAAAAATTAAATCCAAACTGATTTCAAACTTTGTTCAAATGGTGGCATTTGTACTTCAAAATGAACAGTTTTGCGACCTTGCTCAACCGATGGACATTGGGGGAACCTTTATTGCATCTAGTGCGGACTGTGAATGAGGTTTTAGCCTAATGAATCAACCCAAAAACAAGCTGAGAAATCGTTTAGGTGAATGTTATTTGGATATGTTAATGAGAATCTAAAGCTATTAATTGGACAGAAGTTCTATTAGTCTAGATAGAGTTTACAAAGAAAGGGTAAATGCCAAAGACAGGAGCGAGAAAAAATAACTGAGTGACTTAAATTTGTATGTTATTTTGTTGCTATTCTGTGCAGTTTTATGTCAAATATTTTGTAAACCTACATAAACTGTGCCATGTGTGCATTCAGTGCTCACATACTTTTGTCACAGGAAAAAAATCTGCACAACATAAGATTTTTGCGCACACTGACTCCTAAAAATTAGAGGGAACATTAGTTGGGAGGTGGTGGGAAGAGAAGGTACTGGAGAGGAGAAGGAAATGTAGGTAGGTTGGGAGATGATACTGGGGTATAGAGTGGCAGGAGAGGATACAGAGTTGCTGCAGTTGTATGAAGATTTTTACAATTCTGAAGCAACGTAGGACCTGGGATTTGTTGAATCACTCACTCAGCCTGGACTTCGTGATGAATGCTAATTAATTGGTGTCATATGACATCAAATCAATGCCAGATGGTGAACTGCACAAAAGCCTCATTCTAATAATTAACCATGGAACAAAAACGTTCATCTCCTGTACCCACTCCCTCCTTTGCTCTCCTGAGATATTCTACATACATGCACTCATGAAGAACATGGGGCTGGTCGAAATGGCAGAAAGAGAAAAATTACGGTTTTGGATATTTCATGGATTCTTCTGAAATGTCACATAGCTCTGGGCCTGAGTCTTGAGCAAAGTCAAGGAGGCTGACCCGTTTGAAGGTTGACCCTTTGTTCAATTAAAGTTATGCTGAGGCTGAGGTAGAATGGTGATAGCTCAAATAAATTTAGTCAGAACTGTTACTTCATATAATTTTATATACGTTGGATTCTGGTTAATTGGGCCATCAATTAATCAGGGCAGTTGCTTATTTAGGACAACTCTTAAAAAACAAAAATTAATCAAAAATAGCTGGGATTTCCTTCATTTATTTGGGACACTATGAAGCTTAATTGGAACAGGAGACTGTTGCCGAACAATCTCTAAGTAGCATCTGGTGTGCGCACTTCTGTGGCCGTTAGACACTACACTATTCTCAGAGCACACAGTTTATTCAGAGTGTCAGTTGAGTGCTCTGTGTTACCCATTTGGGCCAATTGATACCAATTCAAACAGCAGTGATTTTTGATAATTAGGAAGATGAGGAAAGTGATGAAGATGACACATCTGAACTTGAGGAAGTGACTAAACAGCATACCAGGAAATTTATTGTTGGATTATGACATGACTTCATGCAGGAAAACAATGGAGGTAACTTGTTAACTGCACTAGGTATCTGCACTGATTTTGTTCAATTACTGTCATTTAAAAGAATATGACAGGGTACACTGGAGGAATTCCTACATCTATAACTATTAGGAACTAATCAATGGTTTTGTAGTACTGTAGTAGTATTGGTAGTGTTTTAATTTGTTCTGTATTTCATTAAAGTACATCATTTGTTACTCAGTTAAATGGTAGTTTGTCTATTTTATACCTTTTTTACTATTATAAACATTAACAGTTTAAACTTCGGCTAACTGGGGCAGCCGCTTAATTAGTCAATTTAATTTACTCTCTCTCTCTCTCTCTCCCTCTCTCTCCCTCTCTCTCCCTCTCCCTCTCCCTCTCCCTCTCCCTCTCCCTCTCCCTCTCCCTCTCCCTCTCCCTCTCCCTCCTCCTCCCTAGTCCCTCTCCCCCCTCCATGCTATATTGTTCTGTGACTATGACAGTAGAAAGTTTATTTTCATGGCATTTATTTTGAGGCCCACCGTGGACTTAGTGTTCCTGCTGTCTGCATACACTAGCCAGGACAGTTGGCTTGTTGCCATGTCGCAGGCTCCCCTTCTCCATGTTGTTGATGAGTCCAAAGGAACAGCAAACGGCGATACCGTTTGGCACCAACAGTATTACAAAAGTTGCCAGTCAATGTTGAACTCAATGTAAGACAGTCTTAGGGACTCCAGCTCCATATTTTCCTCAGGGTTTACTCCCAAAACCTTTTCCATGAGTGGGCATAGCTGCAAGGCAGCAGAGGCTTGAGATCAAAGTTTTCCTTCTCCTAGATGAGCTGTGATCGCCAACTGCTCAAAGTGACTGGTTTTAAGGCACCAATAACCCACCTTTGCCCTTTCTGTCGGTAGAAACCGATCCACTAGGCTTAGTAGCTAAGCCACATAAAGGCTAGGAGCTGGATTTCGTTGTCAGAGGCTGTTTGAGACGCGTGCCATTGGGTTCCAATAACATCTTGGTAGATCATCTCTACACTCTCTCTCTAGAACAACCACATCCTTCCTAAAGTGTGGTGATCTGATCTGCACACGGTACTCTTAGAGCAGCCTAACCAGTGTTTTGTAAGGTTGCAACATAACATCCTAACTTTTATATTCTTTGGTTGACCTGTGAAGACCAGCATGCCATTTGCCTTCTTCAGCGCCTTATCTAGCTGTGTTGCCACTTTCAGGGAACTATGGAGGAACCCCAGGGTTTTAAAGATAAAGATTATTTTTATTTGTTGCATGCGCATTGAAACACTCAGTGAAATTTTGCCTCCAATGATTAGGGGCAGCCCGCATGTGTCAGCATACTCCTGGTGCCAACATAGCACATCCACAATTACTGATCTTTACTAACCAGTACGTCCTTGTGAGAGGAAATCAGAGCACCCGAAGGAATCCCTCATGGTCACGTGAAAAACGAGTAAACTCCTTACAGACAGTGGCGGAAATTGAACCTCAATCTTCCATTTGCTGGTGTAGCAAGGAGTTACTTGAACCCCTGTTCATCACAATTCTCTGTTCATCATCAGGTTGCTCGATTCATCGACATTCCTGAGCTCCCTCCCACTATCTATACATGTCCTGTACAGTGTCTTGAAGAAGTATTCAGCCCCCAAACCTTTGTTCACGTAAATGAGTATTGCAACCAGGGGTTTTGATCAATTTAACTGAGAATTTTTATTTGTGAATCACATGCACCTTTTTTCACAGTAGAGCCCAAAGAACAGGGAAAATTTCTCTAGTATATACCGTATATATTTTTGTTACCACATATCTGCCACTCACCCCTCTGAGGACATGCTAATTAAAACCGAGCCCTTTGGTCTTCTAATCTACTGTTATGTGGTGACCATTACATTAAGAGGGGAGGTCAGCAGTCTGTATCTGGCCTGGCTACAGGCACATGAGAATTTGGTTAAATGTTCCAGCCTAGGCACAGAAGCCCCTCAGTTCAGAAGCAACAGGGGATGGGAATAAATGGTGGCATTGTCAGTGATGCAGTTTCGCAGAACTGAATAATCACACTATTGTTCTGCAAAGGAGGAAATCATTCTGCCCATCAGTCTACCAGCTCTTTAAAAGAGCAATCAAAGTCAGAGTAAATTTATTATCACACTATGTATATATTACCATATACAGCCGTGAGATTCATTTTCTTTGACATTTACAGAAAAAAATAAATACAATAGAATTTTATGAAAAACTATACATAAACAAAGACTGACAAACAACCAATGTGCAAAAGAAGACAAATTGTGCAAATTAAAGGAATAAATAATACTAAGAACATGAGTTGTACAGTTCTTGAAAGTCAGTCTGGAGGCTGTCGAATCAAGTCAGAGTTGTGGTGAGTGAAGTTACCCATGCTGGTTCAGGAACACACAAAATGCTAGAGGGATTCAGCAGGTCAGGTAGCATCTATGGAGAGGAATAAACAGTCAGTGTTTTTGGCTGAGACTTTTCATCAGGTTGTAGGGTAATTACTGTTCCCGAACCTGGTGGTGGGCGTCCTAAGACTCCTGTACCTCCTGCCCAATGGTAGAAGCAAGAAGAGAGCATAGCCTGGGTGGTGGGTGTCCTTGCTTTCTTGTGGCACTGCTCCGAGTAAAGGTGGGGAGGGTTTGGCCTGTGATGGACTGGGCTGTATCCACCAATGTCTGTGGACATTAACTTGGTCAGGTTACTTCATTAGAATCTGGTGACTTCTGCTATTGATCTGCAGATGTAAGTTTTCAGTTCAATCTGGATATTTAGGGAAAGTAATGAATGGCTGGTATTTCACGACATATGCTGGTGAGATTAAACTTGATTCTGTTAGTAAAACCAGTATCAGTACTGAAGGTGCCAGATTATAATAAAAACCAACCCAGAGTAACTTTTCCCTTTAGGTTGGGAAATCTGCTGTCCTTAACTGATCATGCCTTTCACTCTGATTTTCGTCTTCAATAGAAATCTTTTGCTGCTGAACTTTGTTTCTGATCCTCCTTGCTTCTGGAAAGAGTATATTTTTCCACATTAGGTAAATCCTTACCAAATGGCTTTGGTAAGTCATGTCTGACCAATCTTAGAGAGCTTTTTGATGATATTGCCAGGAAAGTTGATGAAGGGAAGGCAATGGCTGTTGTCAGCATGGATTTTAAATGAGGCCTTTGACAAGGTCCTGCGTGGGAAGTTGGTCAAGAAGGTTTTAACACTTGGCCTTCAGGATGAGGTAGTAAAACTAGATTAGACATTGGCTTCATGGGAAAAGCTAGAGAATGGGAGTAGATGGTTGTTTTTCTAACTGGAGGCCTGTGACTATTGGTGTGCCGCAGGGATTGGTGCTGTGTGTCTGTTGTTCTTTAACATCAATATCAATAATCTGCATGATAATGTGGTAAACTGGATCAGCAAATTTGTGGATGACACCAAGATTATGGATGTGGAATGGCGAAGAAGGCTATCAAAGCTTACAGCATGATATTGACCAGCTGGAAAAAAAATGACTGAAAAATGGAAGATGGGATTTATTGCAGACAAGTGTGAGGTCTTGCACTTGGGTAGGACCAATCAGGGTAGGTCTTACAGACTGAATGGTACAGCACTGAGGAGTGTGGTAGAACAAAGGAATTCAGGAATATGGGTCCATAACTCAATGAAAATGGCGACATAGGTAGATAGGATCATAAAGAAAGTTTTTGCCCTTCATAAATCAGTGTATTGAGTACAAAAGATAAGATCACATACAAAGTGTTGGAGAAACTCAGCAGGCCTAGCAGCATCTATGGAAAAGAGGCCAGTTGACGTTTGGGCCGAGCCCCTTCAGTAGGGCTGAAGAAAAGCAGATGAGGAGTCAGAGTTAGAAGGTGGGGGGAGGGGAGGAAGGAAAACAAGGTGAGGGGTGAGAGGGGAGGGGGCAAGTAAAGAGCCGGGAAGTTGATTGGTGAAAGAGATACAGAGTTGGAAAAGAGGGGCTCTAATTTAGAGGACAGAAGGCCATGGAAGAAAGAAAAGGGGGAAGGAGCACCAGAGGGAGGCGATGGGCAGGCAAGGAGATAAATTGAGAGAGGGAAAAGGGGATGGGGAATAGAGAAGGGGTGGGGGAAGTTCGAGAATTGACATTCATAGATGGACATCCATGGTTTGTTGGGGTCATCTATTATATCTGGTACATCTATTATATCGATGAAACCCGACGTAGATTGGGAGACCACTTCGCCAAGCACCCATGCCCCCATGCCCTGTCCGCCAGAAAAAGCAGGATCCCCCAGTGGCCACCCATTTTAATTCTACTTCCCATTCCAATTCTGACATGTCCATCCATGACATCCTCTACTGTCGCAATGAGGCCACACTCAAGCTGGAGGAACAACAGCGTATATTCTATCTGGGTAGCCTCCAACCTAATGGCATGAACATTGATTTCTCAAACGTCTGGTAATCCCCCCCACCTTCTCTATTCCCCATCCCTTTTTCCCTCTCTCACAAAGAAGGTTGGAGGAGCAACACCTCATATTTTGTCAGGGTAGCCTTCAACCTGATAGCGTGAACATCGATTTTTTGAACATCTGGTAATTATACCCCTCCCCCACTGCCTTCTCACTTTTTCAATTCCATTTTGGTTACCCTCTCACCTCATTACCTGCATCTAACACCCCTCCTTTTTCCCTTTCTTCAATGGTCCACTGTCCTCTCCTATTAGATTCCTTCCTCTCCAGCCCTTTACCTCTTCCACCTATACCCTCCTGGTTTCTTACATCATTTCCCTCACCTATCACCTGCCATCTTGTACTCCTTCTTTTACCCCACATTCTTATTCTGGCCTCTGCAAACTTCCTTTCCATAATGGAGTGTCTTGGCACAATACAGTGACTGTTTATTCCTCTCCATAGATACCACTTGATTTGCCGAGTTCCTGCAGCATTTGTGTGCTGGTCATTGCAGTATTTGGGAGCTTACTTGAGCAAGTTGGCTGCGATACATTGCATAAAGCTGCACTGCAATGTACGGCACTGACTGGGGTTTACTGACAAGATGATAGTGCATTGGAGGGAGGTAGTGTAGGGCTGAATGGCCTTTTCTGTTCACACACCTCCCATATGTTGCCAATTCCACTGTATGTCGTGAGATGTTAGTTCAGGGAAAAAAGCACCGAGCAAGCAGTGGACATCTGGAAGTAATTCTGGAAATTTGAAGCATCAAACGCACTGCATTTCCTGCAGACCCTTGAAACTGAGATTAATTACCTTACAGCTGTTTCCAGCTGTTATCCATTCAAACTAAAAATGTTTCAGCAAGTGGCCGTTTCAAACTTGATTCCATATCATTTGCAGTCTTACCATTCTGTTCCGGTTTCCATTTGCAGAACTAACCATTTCGGACAGATTATCCTTTCTAATTCCATCACTCTGGGTAGATGCAATCGATTCTGCTGATGCTCAAAATCCAGAGCAACACACACAAGATGCTGGAGGAACTCAGCGGATCAGGCAGCATCTGTAGAGAGAAATAAAAAGTCAACGGTTTTCATAAAGGGTCTAAGCCCAAAAAATTGGCTATTTATTTCTCTCCATAGATGCTACCTGACCTGCTGAGTTCCTCCAGCATTTTTTGTATGATACTCCATATTGATTATCCTTGTAATCCTATCACTCCAGACAGATTATGCTTTGCAATCCTATCACTCTGGGCAGATCATTTTTCATTATTCCATCACTCCAGACAGATTATCATAATCTTTTCCCACTAGACTGGTTATCCTTTGTCATTCAATCACTCCAGACAGATTACCTTTTACATTCCCATTATTCCACATAGTTATCTTCCTGCTCTTTGTCTTTCCATGTATTCTCAATCAGTGGAATGAATGCCACTTTTTGTCCAAAGGCTGCCCTAATTTTGATGCAGCTGGCTCTTTAGGTGGGTGGTTAATAGTTAATGGCGTTGTTGTGTGATTCGTGTCACAGATTGGCACAGACTCGATAAGGCTGGCAGGGTTTCTGCCCAGTAGGATTTAGTGGATCAGCCGGATTTCTACAGCCATCCACAGCCTGGTCACTTTCACCAGCCCCTTGATTTAATTTTTAAACTGAATTCTAATCCTCCAATTTGCTGTGGAATTTGAGCATGTGCTGTTTGAGATATCAGTGAGGATCTTCACAGCACTACCTTACTAACCATATATAATCTGAAGGTTTATTAATGCTGTCTATTTATAAATGAGAACTGACCAAGTGTTTTTTAATTCCCTAGTTGAAAGTAAATAAACTAACAAAGGCCAATATTTCATTTCAGCCCTTTTTATGGTGAAGATTTCTATTGTGAAATTCCAAGAACCTTCCGTCACCTGTCGTTTTATATTTTTGATAGAGATGTCTTTCGGAGGGATTCAATTATTGGTAAGTGGAAGCCTTGCTGAATAGATATTTTGCTTTTGGTCTTCTGTTTGTGATAAGTGCCTGGCATTTCCTCAAATTAACTTTGCATTTCTTATACTCCTTTAAGGTTGAGGGCAGCATGCTCTTTGATTGACAAAACCATAGAACAGGGTGATGGTCATAGGCACAGCACTAATGAATCATTACGCCTAGGATGATTCCATGCCAATTATCAAAAGCATTGTAAGAGTTCATCTTGGGTGTGATTTGCAGGTTGGTTGATATATTCCAGACTAGTAGAGTTAAATCTCCGTAGCCATGGGAATGAGAGGAGTTTCGACCATCTACAGCAGAGAAAAAATAAACTGTCTGCTGGGGTATGAAGCCCACTCACTGGGCTGGTGTGGAAACTTGGCTCATTGTTGGTCCCGCTAACAGCCATGATGTTCCAATGAAAGAAACCTCGATTTGAGCGAATGCTGCGTAAATACTGCCCATGCACAGTTGTTGGTTGGCAAGAAATACCAAGTCGTACACAGCATAAAATTATAAAGAAAGTATGTTTACAAATTCCAGCTTTATCGAACAGTTAGTAGGAAAAAGAAAAGGGCCCATTACAGTTGAAGCAGTCTAAATGTGCACATCATTGGAGCTCATCTTGAAGTTGTCTTTTTACTCACATTCTGGACTCACAGTCTGTGTAAAAGCACACACAACACATTCCAAGCTTCACTGGAGATCCGTCTCGAACAAATAGGCTCTCTCTCGGGAGTTTGCGCCCTTCCTCCTTGGAACTGCTCATCTGCACAAAGCACTTCGTACAACAGGGATGCTCCTTCCCAAGATATCCTCATCCATCTTCCCTCCTATGCTCTCTGCAGCTCCCGCCAACAAAAAACGTGAACCATACTGTCTGTCGCAAATCTCTCTCTGCCCTGCTCTCTCAAACTTTCCTCTGATTATGCCATCCTGATTGGCTGACAAGACCTTCCTAAGTTGAGCATCATAGCCCCTTATCTTTTAGCTGAAACCAAAACATGCTAAAAGCAGAACAGACTGTTCTTACAGAACTGCTAAAATGAAATACCTACAGCATAGCAGTAAAAATCTTAACCAGGGCATTACAGGTAGAAAAGTGGACAGTTTGCTGTCATCCACTTCTCTGGATGCAGGAGGGAGTATCGAAGTGAGTGGTGTTGGTCCAGTCAGAAACCAGGCAGGATGTTCATTTAACTGGCAGCCTCACTCTCAAAGGTTCATTTTATTATCAAAGTATATATGCAGAATACAACTCTGAGATTCGTCTTCTCCAGATAGCCGTGGAATACATTAAAATCATGGAAGTCATTGGGGAAAAAAAGACATCATCCACAACCCCCCCCCCCCCCGCACAAGAAAGAAAAAGAAATAAACTTGCGAACCCCAAACCCCTCAACCCCACCCTCGTACAAAAATTAACAGATCGCCTGCCTGGAAAACGGCAGATAGAACATTAAACTCTAAACCCCCAAACCACTCCCTTGCAAAAAATAAAATCAGCAACCCTGCAACTTACGGCACCTTTGAACGTAATAAACGTGACTCAGGCTTCAATGTTTCATAAAAACATGTAGGTTTTTATCTCCTTCTGTAACATGCATTGATTGGAAGCTTGTGTTATACAATCATAAGCAGAAGCAGATTTGAATTTTGGTACAGGTAGCTGCTGACTCTCCCCAGAGGTGTGGGCTTCATTTCTTCTGTTAGAAAGTAGCAAGTTTAAACCCTTCCTAAAAACTTCAGTGCTAGAGACTCTACTTCTGTGGCACAGCACTGTGGGAGGGGCGATACTAAAGGGATAAGTTACACTGTGGGAGGGGCACACTATGGGACCGGTAGTACTGAGGAATTGTCACACCAGGAGGGCTGGTACTGAGCGTGTGTCACACTGTGGAAGGGAAGGTTACCAGGGGAGCATCACACAGTGGGAAAGGGGGTACAGGTGTTCCCTGCTTTAGGAATGTTCGCTTTACGCCACTTCGCTTATACAAAAGACCTACATTAGTAACCTGTTTTCGCATTACAAAGAGGATTTTCGCTTTATGCCATTTCAGCTTAAGAAAGATTTCATAGGAACGCTCTACCTTTGTAAGGGGGGGGGCCACCTGTATTTGAAGGAGCATCACACTGTGAGCAGGTCAGACCAAGGGAAGAGATGGTCCTGAGGATGTTCTGAACTGTCAGGAGGCGGTTCAGAGGGAGTGCTACACTGTGGTAGTACGACACCAAGGGAACTACTTTTGTTATTTTGGGGAGATATGGGCTTTATTTGCATTTATTGCCCACCCCTAACTGCCCTTGAGAAAATGGTGGTGAGTTTCCGTTTTGAGCAACCGTAGCCCTTTGCTTAAGCTTCTCCGTTATTTCTCTTGGAGAGATATTTGCAGGCTTTGGACCCAGCATTATTAAAGGCAATTTATTTCCAGATCAAGATAGTGTGTGGACACTGGAGTGGTGATGCTTCCCTGCTCCTGCTTGTCCTCCCCGGTGGCAAAGGGTGAGGGTTTGGGAAGTGCCTTTTGATGAGTAATTGCAGTGCACTCTGCAGCCATTGCACTGGTGGTGGGGAAGAAATGCATGTCAGGGTGGCGGTCGAGCGTGTGTTTTTTTTCTGGATGGTGCTGAGCTTCTTGAGAGTTGTTGGAACTGCACTCACTCGGGCAATGGGAGATTATCCATCACGTTATCCTGTCTTGTGGATGCAGGTGAGTAACTGATCACAGGAGATCCTGTCCTTGTATACAAGTATTTCCATGACCAGGCCAGCTGAGTTTCAGAAACTCATGGTCATGATGGGAACTCAGCCACTAAATGCCAGGGTATCTGGTTAGACCTTCTCTTGTTGGAAGTGGGCAGTTTTCAGCAATCTTGAAGAGAATGTTATCAGTCCATGTCTGATGATCATGGCTGAACAATGCTGGCCTTAGCTCCTCTTTTCTGCCATTTCTCCATACCGCTCTATTCGTCAATGTATAAAATATTTATCCACCTCCGTGTAAAATACTTAGAATGAGTCAGTTTCTACTATCCTTGGGCAGAGAATTGCAGAGATTTATCACTCTCCTGCCAGAAGACATTTCTACAAACTTGTTTTAATTGGTTGACTCCTTAATTTTAGTTGTATTCCCTTGTTCAAGACATCCCCCATTAGCGAAAACATTCCCCGTCTGCCCCGTCAAACTGCCTTAGGATCTTACATTTGAATCAGATCATCCCTCATTCCTCTAAAATCCAAAAAAAACCAGACCCAAGTCTGCTTGGTAGGACAACCCTCCCATCCCAAGGGTGAATGTCCTTTGGGGACTGTGACCAACGTTACGTTTATTTTTATATAAGGAGATCAAAGCAGTGCAGAATATTGTAGTTGAGGCCTCACCAGCATCCTGTTCAATTTCAACAAAACCTTCCAGTTGTTAAACTCCAAATCCTTTGCAACGAAGGCCAAAATACCAGTTGCCATGTTGGACTTGCCTGCTACATGTGTCTGCATCATGCTCTAGAGCACGTTGATCCCTCCAAATGTCACTCATTTGCAGTCTCTTTCCATTTAGATAGTAATCAGCCTTTTGATTCCTCTTTCGAAAGTACATGACCTCATACTTCCCCACATTAAACTCTACTTGCTGGTCTTCTGCCCACTCGCTGAGTCTATCTATATCCTGTTGTAGAATCACAGAATCCTTATAACAATATGCCCTTCCACCTATTTCATCATCGAAAATTTCAAAACCCTACACACTGTTCCTTTTTCTGGATCATTAAATAAAATTAATGAATAACTGTGGAGTAAAAACTGAGGTTCAGAGGGTACTCCACTAGTTACTTCCTTCATTTGAAAAGAGCACATTTATTCCAGCATTTGTTTACTCTGAGACAGTCAGTGTTCCATCCACTTCCCTCAATACCATCTGCACTAAATTTATTCACCAGCTTCTTGTGTTGCCCCTTATCCAATGTGTTTTGGAAATCTAAATACTGTACAGTCACCTCCAGTAGTTATATCCACGAAGGATTTGAGCAAATTTATCGAACATTTCCTTTTATAAACTGGGTTTAATAATACTCAGTTTTCTGAAATGACTTGCTATTTCCTCTTTGATTATTGACTCCAGCATTTTGCCAAAAATAGCTGTTAAACTAACTGGGCTGTAATTCCCGCCCTTGTGCTTCTCTCCTGTTTTGAACATGGGAATCACGTTGGCTGTTTTCCAATCTTCTGCTGCCCTCCTGGAGTTTTAGTGTGTTATGAAAAGGTTCAGCCAATGTGTTTGCTATCTCTGCAGTTCTGAGATACACTGTGAGAGAGGAGGCACTGAAGGAGCCTCACACTGTGGGAGGGATGGTACTGAGGGAACCTCACACAGTGGGAGGGGCGGTACTGAAGGAGCCTCACATTGTGGGAGGGGTGGTACTGAGGGAGCCTCACATTGTGGGAGGGGCGGTACTGAGGGAACCTCACACAGTGGGAGGATTGTTACTGAATGAGCCTCACATGGTGGGAGGGAGGGTACTGAGGGAACCTCACACAGTGGGAGGGGCGGTACTGAGGGAGCCTCACACAGTGGGAGGGAGGGTACTGAGGGAGCCTCACATTGTGGGAGGGGTGGTACTGAGGGAGCCTCACACTGTGAGAGGGGTGGTATTGAGGGAGCCTCACTGTGGGAGGGAGGGTACTGGGGGAGCCTCACACTGTGGGAGGGGTGGTATTGAGGGAGCCTCACACTGTGGGACAGGCAGTACAGAGGGAGCCTCACACAGTGGGAGGATCGTTACTGAATGAACCTCACACTGTGGGAGGGGTGGAATTGAGGGAGCCTCACACTAAAGGATGGGCAGTACTGAGGGTTGGGTGGTAGGTACTGGAAAGGAAACTGTAAGGAAACTAAATTTGCAGCATATGTCTTGTGAAAGACTAAAGATCCCCTCTTTGCAGCCCTGTCTTTCTGGTTGCTTTATTCAGAGCTCCTCATTTGCCAGTTTAGTAATTCAGAACGGTACAATCTGTCAGTGGTCTGAATTACAGATCAAACAATCATCTGGAATGCAGAAAACCACAATATATTTACAGCATTGAGAGGTAATGGAGCTGACTGTACTTGGAACCCACACCTGACTAATGGTGTGTATTCAATCTCCCATGACATCAGAGAGCACAAATGCTATCCTAAACCTACACCTAGACAGTTTCCTACACCTTCACAGATGGTAATTTTCACCATTTTCTAAAACAATTCATAGAATGTTTAAAGTTGGCTTTATTGCTGACTTGAAAAGCTAGAGTAGGATTTAAAGCACAAAAGTACACAGGTCTGAACAGACCCAACACAGACGAGGACTGATTGCATGGTTACCCCATGAAGTCAGCTCCCTGGGCTTATACGATTAAACAACACCTACTGCTTTCACAGTTGCCCTGTGAGTCACAGGCAGGGCACTCACCTTCTCTCAGACAGTATTTTTTAAAAAGTTAGCTTTATTTGTCCCATGTACAATACATCCAATCATTCAGTGAAATGTGTTGTTGCATCAATAAATAACAGTGCTGGGGGCAGCCCACAAGTGTCTATGCTTCAGTATGTAGTCTATGCCTACGTACCATGCCCACAACTTACTAACCTCTTCCTTCTGGAATGTGGGGGGAAATTAGAGCTCCTGGAGGAAACATGGGTATCCACGAGGAGAACGTATAAATTCCTTAAAGACAGGGGTAGGAATTGAGCTCCCCACCCTTCTGATCTTGTGGCTGGGACTGTAAATTGTTATGCTAACCGCCACACCGCTGTGCCACCCACAACTGTCCATTATAAATGTCCATTTAGTTCAATTGATCACAAGAAGTGTGAGGAGAAATTCATCTGTACAGGCTTACTCATTTCAGCAGCTCTTCTCGGAGAGATTATCCATTAGTTCCAGGTGACTACAGGTCATTCCTAGAGATTTATTTAGCTCGTAACATCCACGATGTTGCAGTGTTAAAACCCCGCATGTGAATCCGGTACTGAATCACAGAACTGAGCCAAGATAACTTTGAGCAGGTTGCATTTGACTTCTTTCATTGGCTCTCCAGTTTCCACTTACATCCCAAAGACATTCAGGTTGGTAATTGTGTTGGTGATCGGAGAATCAAGGAGCAGTTCACTGGCACATGAGTATGTGAAAGTAGCTTGCAGGAAATAAGTGGAGGAATGGTACTATGGGAGCCAGCATTGACTCAGTAGGCCAAAGGGCCTCATATGCAAATTTGCTAAACAGGTGGTAAACAGCAACTCCAGAGGCAAGCAAAACCGTCTATGCACTGAACACAGTGCCAGCCAGGCGTCTTGGTAAATTATTGAAGCTTCGCAATACAAATCAATCAGAGTGAGCAACAAACCTGTCAATCATAGAGTTCAACACTGATTGAAGGACAAAGAATGGCAGAAGATGGAGATCTGAAATACAAACGTAAAATGCCAGAGCTATTCAGCAGGTAATGGAACATAAGAGAAAGAAAGATGAAGCAGTAAATTTCTCCATAGATGCTACCTGACTGCTGACTATTTCCAGCATTTTGTGGATTTATTTTAAATGCATGGAGTTATTTTAACCACTGACGGTAGCCTACCTCATTGCTTTCAATTTACAGCCCCAGCTATTCTCCAGGAATTAGCATTTTTAGCCCAAATATGCGAAACTTTGGCGCCTGCACTGGGCTGCTGCTGTGAAAACAACAAATTTTGTGTCATATAAGAGAGTGATAATAAACCTGATTCTTTTGAGTTCCATTTTTATCAAAGCCTCTCCTTAAGGTGCCTATTTCAGAGTGTTGCCAAGTCCATTCAGCCCACTGAGCTTGTGCCAACTCTTTTGAAAGAATTGAGCATTATCCCGCCAACAGAATGGCACACCCCTGCGAGTGCCCATTGACAATGTAGTGCTCTCTCATTACTGCCTATCTGACAGTGAAACATTTCCTCAGTCTTGCACCAATCCTGGCCTTCCTGCTTCTCTTGTTTTAGTGGTATTTGAACATATAGTGTCCTGACTTAAGGAGCACAAAACTCTGACCGAGCCTTGGACAATTAACCTCAACGTAGTGCAATGTCTCCTGATGTTTCACGGAAGTGTTCTTTGATAACATCTCACTTGCGGAGATGTTAGTAGATTTCTGGCCACAGAAATAAATTTTAAGGTCTGTCTTGAACAGTTGAGTCTAGATGAGATGAGGATGTTGTCAAATACCATCTATAAATTTGCTGATGATACAACCATTGTTGGTAGATTGTCAGATGGAGACGAGAGCTAGATAAGCCAGTTAGTGGAGTGGTATCGCAGCAACAACCTTGCACTTGATGTCAGTAAGATGGAAGAGCTGATTGTGGACTTCAGGAAGGGTAAGACGAGGGATCAGAAGTGGAGACAGTGAGCAATTTCAAGTTCCTGGGTGTCAATATCTCGGAGGATCTAACCTGATCCCAACATATCAATGCACCTATAAAGAAGGCAAAACTGTGGCTAAAATTCATTAGGAGTTTGAAGAGATTTGGTTTGTCAACAAACACACTCAAACTTCTATAAATGTACTGTGGAGAGCATTCTGACAGGCTGCATCACTGTCTGGTGAGGGGGTGGGAGGGGTGGTGCTGTACAGGACTGAAAGAAGCTACAGAAAGTCCTAAAATTAGTAATCTCCAACTTGGATACTCGCCTCCATAGTACCAAGCCATCTTCAAGGAGCGATGCCTCAGAAAGGCAGCGTCCATTATTAAGGACCCCCATCACTCAGGACATATCCTCTTCTCATTGTTACTATCAAGGAGGAGGTAAAGTAGCCTGAAGGCACACACTCAGTGATTCAGGAACGGCTTTTTCCCCTCTGCCATTTGATTCCTAAATGGACATTGAACCCATGAACTCTACCTCACTTTTTTAATATACGTTACTTCTGTTTTTGCACTATTTTCAATCTATTCAATATGCATATATGTATTTACTGTAATTGATGTACATTTGTTACTATATTATCATGTATTGCATTGAACTGCTGCTGCTAAGTTAACAAATTTCATGACACTTGCTGGTGATTGATAAATTTGATTCTGAAAACTGACACTTGTTGCTCAGTTACACTTTTTCACTTATGCACAAGGAGAACAACATGGCCTTTGTCACCAAACTGTTCTGAAGTTTGAACACAGAAATGCCCTTTTTATCTAGAATGGACTAGTAGTTACGGATTTGACCATTTATCTGTGAATGTTCAAATTTGCAAGATGGATCACCATTCATGATAGAGGTGTTAAAAGTCAATAAAAAGGACAAGATTACAATTGATGATGCCTTGAAGTTAGTGAAATAATTGACCCTTAGTTGGTGTGTGTGACTTGCATCCTTCCGTTATATCCTTGTCTCTATATGCCAAAAAGCTCTGGTCCCCTGCTGTGCAAAGGGAAGCCAGGCTGTTCAAAGACATTGCTTGCCTGGGCTGACTGCACAATATCTATTACTCTCTTGCCTAGACATTATCTTAACCCTTCCTTTGTTGCAATTTCCATAAGGAATGGTTTAGGGAGGGAATTCTGGAGCCCAGGAAGCTGAAAGCATGGCTTCCAGTGTCGGACCAATTAAAATCAAACTTAACAAGAGGTCAGCATTAAAGCAACACCAATATCTCAGAGGAAATGTGATCACTTGAAGGCTGCAGGCTGAGATTTTCTTCAAGGCCCCTAGGCTACTGCACCAGTGATTTGGAAACTTGTCAAAATTTGTTCTGATGTTTTAATTCTGATGCAGACTGTTCCAGCATTATTCACTGTGTTCTGTGTTTCCTCACCACCAGAGAGTTTCCAGAATGCATCATCAGAGTGTACGTTCTGATAAACAGATTGCCTAATCTGTGATGCTGCCTGGGGTTTCAATCAGAGCAGGTGGATGTTGTCAACAGGATTGCCCTTAAATCTGCACACCCAGAATCCTCAACTGGGAGCCTTGAAATGCTCCTTTGTTCACTGAAACATGAGCCACGGGTGTCAAGCATAGGTACACGGGCTTAGTTGTGGACTTTGTGAGGATTTATAACTTTTTTTAAATGCCACATTCTTATTATTATTTGATATTCCTTACCTTATCATGTGTTATGTGTGCTTTACAGCCTGGTTCAGAGGAAAGTTGTCTCATTTCTATATACTGTATAGATGTTTTTTTTAAATATATGTGAACTTAATGATAATAAACTTGACTTGAGACAGTCAGTTGAAGGACAGCAAGCATCTGTAATTATCACTGTGACAATACATAATCCAGTTCAATAATATTGATTGGGGATAAATAGTTGGCCAGGATTCAGGGAGACTTGGCTCCACCTCTTTGAAGGACCGCTATGTTATCTTTGATGTCCAATTGAGAGAGCTGTTTAGAACCTTACCAGAACATCTTGTAGCTGTTGGTCAAGCCTATTTACCTTAGAAGCAAGTATATGACAAGCAAAGGCTACAGAATATTCCAGCTTGATTCATACTTACAGCACATCACAGTAAAGTGATTTCGTCATCGAAAGAAAGCACATTCCACAAGCTAAAAGTGGTGTGTTTGGTGGGAAGCTGAGTGACTGATTAATTTGAACACCCATCAGACAGGAAGGGAGCATGAAAGAAATTTGCTGTGTATCTGAGGGAAGGTGAATGGGCCTGACTGAATGAGCTCATCAGAATCTACTGAATGAAGGCTTGATCAAAAGCCTATGTAATGGTTATAGTGAATTATTTTTTCACATAAAGTGACTCAGTATTAGATTATTCATCAGTTTAAAACTCATAAGGATTAATTGTAAATTAAATAAGCTAATAAAATCCAGCTGCACTACCATTTAACCATTGAAACCTGTGGGCCTCTGATTCAAAAGAGGATTGCCTAATAGATGGAAAACTAACCTTTTCCAATCTTTGACAAGTATCCTAAAGTGTCCTAAACATCAAGGCACAATTCTGGCACATTCATAAAGAAAGATATGCTTTTGGAAGGCACCTACCACATCCTCTAGGAATCACCAAGAGCTTCACAGCCATTTTGTAAGTATTCTTTCTAACCTCCAGCCCCACGCAGCATCATGAACTAAGGAGAGAAAATGGAAAAAGTGGTTCTCAGTGGCAGAATGTAGCAATGCTTGCTCTATTGTAAAGCTATATGGATCTGACCAATAGGATCACTTGCAATTGTATAAGAAGAAAAGATGTAGGAGCAGGGTGGGCCTCTGGCCCTTCAATCCCACTCAGCCATTCATCAAATTCATGACTGATCTTCCACAGTGTTTTTTTTCCTACCCTATCACCATATCCCCTGATTACCTTAATATTCACAAAATCTATCAACTCCTGTTTTAAATAAATGGGATGACTGAGCTTTCTCAGGCATCTTGGATAGAGAATTCCAATATTCTCCTTCTGCAGTGGGGCATTTCTCTTCATCAGTCCTAAACAGCAAACCCTTTATCCTGGTGATGGATGCTGCCTTCTTGAGGCAGCACCTCTTGAAGATGTCCTCAGTAGTGGCAAGGATCATGCTCGTGATGGACCTAGCTGAATTGGCAACCTTCTGCAAACTCTTTGAATCCTACAGCCTGCAACCTGTCAGAATGCTCTCTACCATATATTTGTTTTTGCTAGAGTCTTTGCTGACATACCAAAACTCCTCAAACTTCCAATGAGTATAGCTGCTGGTATGTTTTTCATGATTGCATCAGTATGTTGGGCCAGGGTAGATCCTCTGAGAACTTAAAGCTGTGCACCCTTTCCACCACTGAGCCCTCCATGAGGACTGATGTGTGTTCTCCCGACTTTCCCTTCCTGAAATCCGCAATCAATTCCTCGGTCTTGCTAATGTTGAGTGCAAGGTCATTGTTGCTACACTACACAACTAATTGATCTATCTGCTGTACAGCTCCTTGCTGTCATCTGAGATTCTGCGTTGAGGGTTGTCAACAGATAATTTATAGATGGCATTTGAAGAAGATTTTAAGAGCAAAAAAGTTTAGTGGGACAACTCTAGAGCTTGAGAATATGACAGCTGAAGACAGGGTCACCAGTGGTGGGAGATTAAATTCAGGGATGTGCACGATATATTGTGGAAAAAGAGAAGGATGTTCTGTATCATGGAAACAAAAGGAAAATCTGGAATTCAAATGTGAATTTGTAGCGGTGTGCTACACGCAGCGCTAAAATAATGACACGGAGTCGGTAAACTGCAATTAAAGATGATTTTATTCGAACTTCACAGCCTTGCTTTAAAGCCTCCCTCATCCCGCCCTCCCCGGGCGCGGATGCTCTAAGGGACACGTACTCACAAACCCCCGCAGGCTTTTTCCCTTTGTTGCGGACCTGGCCTTTATGCCGGCGCGCTGGCTAATTGTGAGCCGGTTCGAGTGCGCTAGGAAGTGGGTCGCCACAAATTCCTCAATAGTGTAAAAGTGGTGCTGCATTTACTAGTGAAGTGTGACAAAGGGTAGATGTGGGCTGCGTATTGAGGGTGTACTGCTCACAGTGTGAGAGTTGTCAGATGTACTGTGCTGTAATGTTCTATGTATAAGCCCTTCGGCTCATGATGTCATGCTGACCCTCTAACCTACTCTAAGATCAATCTAACCCTTCCCTCTGCACGTGCCTACCTAAAGAGCTTCTGAGATGTCTCTAATGTATCTGTCTCTACCACCACTGCCAGCAGTGCGTTCCATATACCCAGCACTCTGTGTGGGGGAGAAACTTGCCACAAATATCCCCCCCATACTTTCTTCCAATCACGTTAAAATGATGCCCCCTCTTATTAGTCATTTCTGCCCTTGGGAGAAAGCCTCTGGCTACTTGTGCCTCCTATCATATGTTTAAATATTCTTCATGGGTTCTGTGCTTTTCGATCAGCAAATGACTCAAATTGACCAGACTCCACTTTCTAATAATATGACCTGTGGTGTGTACCTCAGCAGAAATTTTCAACCACAGAGTAAGTGTGAGCAACAACTAGTGGTGAACTTGGAAGCAAGCAGTGTTTGACTGGGTTTGCCCTGTGCAGATCCCACAGAATTTTCAGCAGAGTAGCCATACAACTGCTTAAAGCTGGTAGTTTTGGGCCTCCCATTTCCAGCCTCCTCACTGCCTGTCTCATCACCTTCCATTCCTTTATGGGTGTCTCTAACTTTCCAATAAATGCACCTCTGCTGTTCACCTTACCTACTCCTGATGGATGCGGGTTCTTTACTCTACCTACTCTGTTAGGGAAAGAATTCCTTCTGAAGTCCCAATGGGGCTGTTAATGACTTTTTCTAATATCTCTTTCTCTCTCTCTCTCTCTCTCTCTCTCTCTCCCCCCCTCTCCCTCTCCCCCTCCCTCTTCCCCTCCCTCTTCCCCTCCCTCTTCCCCTCCCTCTCCCCCTCCCTCTCCCCCTCCCTCTCCCCCTCCCTCTCCCCCTCCCTCTCCCCCTCCCTCTCCCTTTCCCCATCCCTCTCCCTCTCCCCATCCCTCTCTCTCTCCCCATCCCTCTCTCTCTCCCCATCCCTCTCCCTATCCCTCTCCCAGTCCGCAAAAGAAGTCAAATTGCAAATACAAAAAAATACTAAATAAGTAAATAAATAATAATGAGAACATAACTTGTAGAATCCCTGAAAGTGAGACCATACATTGTTGAATCAATGAAGTTTTCCACGCTGGTTCAGGAGCCTGATGGTTGAAGACTAATAACTGTGGCTGACCTGATGGTACTTTTGGAGAGACAAGACAATGAGTTGTGTCTGCTGTGATCTGTTTGCAGGAAAGGTCGCTATCAAGAAGGATGAGCTTCAGAAGTATCACAATCGGGATACCTGGTTCCCACTGCAGCCGGTTGATGCTGATTCAGAAGTTCAGGTGAGTTCAGAAAGATTTCCATTTCTGTAGTGTCTTTTGCAACTCAGGATGTACCAGCCAACTGGCACTCAGCAAGATGGATCCCACAAACAGAAGTAAGATAGTGATCCAAATGATTACTTAGTTGAAGTTGTTGTTCATCTTAGTTGAAAATATCGCCTTAGGTCACTAGGCAATGCTACGTTCGAACACCAGAATGAGTGTTGAGATGAAAGGTCATTAACGTGACATATTAATTTTGATTCTTTCTCCATGGATGCTGCCAGACCCGTTGAGTATTTCTAGAAATGTTTGTTTTTATTTGAGCATCTGCATCTTTTTGCATTTCTGTTTGATAATATTGACTTTTCCTGCTGATACCTGAAGAACTCTCCTCCTCTCTCTGAAATTGTGCCACAAGACCTTTTATGACTATTGGGAGAATGGCGAGAAGCTGAGATGGGTTAGGGTTAAGGTGGTTTTAGGACGGGCCTGGTTACTTCACTAGGTCACTACAATGGAATGTGTGCTCCCCCCTTGTTGCCAAGCCAATTCCAATGCTGATTTCTAAGAATTCACAGGTTACCTCAGGGTAAGCTGGTTTTGGAGCGGAGACCTAAACCCACTTGTTAGTCCCCCTATTTACTTTAGAGTGTAGGAGATTTATTTATTTCCTGGAGCATAGAAGATTGAGGGGAGATTTGATAGAGGTATGCAAAGTTATGAGGGGAATAGTTTGGGTAAATGCAAGCAGGCAATTTCCACTGAGACTGGGTGAGACAAAAACGAGAGGTCATGAGTTAAAGGCAAACGAAGTGTTTTAAGAGGAACTTGAGGGAGAACTTCTTCACTCAGAGGGTGGTGAGAGTGTGGAACGAGCTGCCCTCAGAGGGAGGTGAGAGTGTCAGTGGAAGTGGTGGATGCAGGTTTGATTTCAGCGTTTCAGAGAAATTTGGATAAGTACATGGATGGGAGGAGTGTAGAGGGCTGTTAGACCCAGCTGCAGGTCGATGGGATGTGGCAGAATAATAGTTCAGCATATACTAGATGGGCAGAATTGCCTGTTTCTGTGCTAAGGTACTCTGTGATTTTATGAATTCTACCTATTAACAAAGGACAGATAAGAGGCTATCAAGCTATTTCAATTAGATTAATCGAGCCAGACTCCAGGATGTTGTATGTTAACAGTGAAAAATATTTTAAAGTTTTATAACCAATGCATCACTCCTCCTCCTTGAGTGTAATGGCCAAGGATGGAAATGAGTAAGCTTTGTTACTGATTGAGGTGAGATTGTACCCATCTTTCAGGGTGATATTCCCACCCAACGAGCTAACAGACTGGGATGGGGGCGGGGGGGGGGGGAGAGAGACCATAAACAGCACAAAAGTAATTAATCTAGTCTGTGATGGTGATTATGCTTGGCATTGAACTCCTCTCGTCCTTTCTGATCTAACCCCAGCAATGTTGTAGTAGAACATCAGCCATACTCTGCTTGCAGGAGTGAGTTTCTGAAGCTTTAGAATTTTGACTTATCAGTAACAGCAGTCAGGTGAGCTAGCACCTACCTACAGGGTTTGTATCCTGCACCATGGCCAGCAGGTCATGAATTAGATCCCAGCTTTGGCCAGCCTTTACTGTGGGACCACTTCCAAATGTCAGACAGGCAGCCGCAGCTTGTGCTGAGTCACACGGTGACGGCACCTGAGATCGCACAATCAATATCATAAAAGTATTCCAGTTTATTTTGAGAGCAACTCACCGCACAGTCAATTTACTGATTGATTTTGACAAGTGTGAGGGGAAAATCTATAATCCTCTGCTGCTTCTCACGCGTTGCTTCCAGCAGCAGGCATGTTTGGGGCTGAGATGGTGTGCAGACACACAGTGTTTCTTCCTCCTCCGTCAGTATTTAGAGGAAGCGGTCCTTGTGAAGGAAGTCTCTGCCAAGCCCCAGTCAGTCGCCAACTGCACAATTCATACATAACTTACTTATCTCTCCTCCACTTGTACCTCTCTATTTTCCTTCCTTCCTAACTTTCTCTTCCCCACGTTCTCCCCTTGCTGTCTCTCATTATCTCCCTCCAACTCTCCGATAAAGTAACTATCTATCTATCTATCTAATCTGTGCCTGTTTCTCCCTGCCCACCCCTTCTCTTCCCCTGATCCTTCCCCTCACCTTCCACCCCTCCCTCCTCCTCTCATTCTTTCTCCCTCTCTCCCGTCTCTCCGCGCCTCCCTCCCTCTCCGTACCTCCCTGCTTCTCCCTCTGCGCCCCCTTCCTCTTCCTTCGTGCCTCTTCCCTCCCTCTCTGCCCCCCTCCGCCCCCTCTCCATGCCCCCCTTCCTCCCCCTCTGCACCTACCCCTTCCACGCCAAAACCCCCCCACTCCTATCCCCTGCACCCCTTCTCCCCCTCCCCTTCTTCCCCCCTCACTCCTCCTCACCCCCCATATTCAGTTAGTAAGCTATCATTGAGTGAGAAGTTGTTGTGGCACCACTCAACCAGATTTTGAATCTTCCTCCTATATGTGGAAAGATATGGGGTTTATCTGTGTCTTGCCAATCTTTGTCTTAGATCTTTACACAAATTCAAGTTACCTTTTAGCCTAGAGGTTGCTCTGTTCTTTATGATGTTAAGTCATTGATTCGGGTTTGTTCTCAGGCTCCGAGATCATATACGTAAATACAAATGTTCAGTTTTTTTTTCATTAAATGATAATTTTAGGAGCAATGATAATATCTTGACAGTTACGATGATCATTTCAGGGCAAAGTTCACCTGGAGCTAAGGCTTAGTGAAGTGATCACTGACAGTGGGAGCATTTGCCATAAGCTGGCCACACGGTAAGAATAGTTTTACTTCTTCCCTTGATATTATTTTTAGGAGATCTTCCGGTGAGATTTGTTATGTGAACTTAACGTTCACTGTGCTAGAAGAAGAATGGAAATTTTCATGAGAGAGCCATTAGGGTGAGATCCCCTGTACTTTCCAGCTTTAGAACCATGGCAAGCATGAAAGGAGCCTCTTGGCCATCCAAACTAATCCACGTACTCTAATACTCTGCACGTTGCAATACAAACATTCCTTATCCCGTCTGAAGCCAGTAAAAATATAGGCTAAGTAGGGGGATACAAGCTAATACCACAACACCAGTACTGAGGATCAAGAAAGTTTGTAAAGGGAGGTGGAGAAGAGCTTACAGGACTGCTTTGAGTTGGTGGACTAGGCAATATTCAGGAATTCGTCTTCAGATCTGAATGAATATGCCACAGTTGTCACCAGCTTCAAGACCTATGTGGGTGAGTGTATGTCTCCGTGAACTTACTGGACATGTCCAAACCAAAAGCTGTGGATGAACCGCGAGATTCAGTCTGCTGAGTGCTAGATCTATGGCATTCAAGACCGGTGATCCAGAACTGTACAAGAAGTCCAGCTATGACCTATGGAAAGCTATTTTAAAAGTGAAAAACCAATTCTGATTGAAGTTAGAGATGAAATTGGATGCATGTCAGCTCTGACATGTTTCGCAGGGCATTACTTCCTACAAGGAAATCTAATATCACGAATAGTTGTAATACTTCACTCCCAGATGAGCTCAACATCTTTTGAAAGGGAGAATAAAACTACACCTGTGCAAATTCTTGCAGAATCTGGTGACCCTGTGATCTCTGTCTTGGAGACCAACTTCAGGACATCTTTCAAGAGCAAGGCATCAGGCCCTGATGGTGTATCTGGAAGGGCACTGAAATCCCATGCCAACCAACTGGCAGGAGTGTTCAAGAAAATCTTCAATCTCTCACTGCGGCAGTCAGAGATTCCCACTTACTTCAAAAGGGTGACAATCATACCAGTACCCAAGGAGAGCAGGGTGAGCCACAATAGGTCTACACCGGGTGCAATCGCTGGCTCTCCGCTCGGCCTTGGATCACCCAGACAATTGCAATACCTACATCAGGCTGCTGTTTGTTGATCACATCTCAGCATTTGACACAATCATACCCTCAGTCCTAATCACTGGGAAATGACACGCAGTGCGGATCAGAAATAACATCTCCTCGCCTCAAGGTTGCATGCTTACCCCACTGTTCTACTCCCTACACCTTTGATTACATGGCTAGGCATAGCTCAAACACCACCTATAAATTTGCAGAATACACAACTGTTGTTGGCAGAGTATTATATGGTGACAAGGAGATGTACAGGAACGAGATAGATCAGCTAGTTGAGTGGTGTCGCAACAACAACCTTGCACGCAACATCATTAAGGCCAAGGAATTGATTTTGTACTTCAGGAAGGAGAAGTCAAGGGAACACACACCAGTCCTCATAGAGGGATTATCAGTGGAAAGGGTGAGCAGTTTCAAGTTCCTGGGTGTCAGCATCTCTGATATTTATCCTGGGCGCAGCATATTGGTGCAATTACAAAGAAGGCATGACAGCAGATATATTTCATTAGGAGTTTGAGGAGCACTCTCGCAACTTTTGAAAGCTGTACCGTACAGATCTTTTTGTCTAGTATGGAGGAGGCACTAAATAGGATAGGAAAAAGATGTAGAAAGCCAACTCTATCATGGGCACCAGCCTCCCCAGCATCGAGGGCATCTTTAAAATGTGATCCCTCAAAAAGGCACCATCCATCATTAAGCACCCCCATCACCCAGGATGCGAAGCCTGAAGACACACACTCAACATTTTAAGAACAGTTTCTTCCCCCTTTCAGATTTCTGAATGGACAATGAACCCATTAGCACCACCTCACTTTTATGTTTTTTTCCTCTTTTTTTGCTCTCTTGTTGCACCGTTTATTTAATTTTAATTTGTATATTTTTATAGTAATTTAGTTTTTTTATTATTATGTATTGCAGTTGCTGCAAAACAACAAAATTTATGACATATGCTATTGATACTAAACATGATTTAGAAAGTAACTCTGGGAATCTGATTTATTTAGAGAATCTAGAGGAATCCAGCTGATCTCTCTTGCCTAGAACCTTGTGAGGTGCACCTGCTCGGGTAGTAAGTGATCACTTCCCGTGGGCTGAGCCCAAGCCTATAGCCAATTTGCATCCTTTACAGAAGGGACTGGTCCAGAACTCCAGAGTCCCATGACTTTGCTCAAGGCAATGAACACCTAAAAAATGTCCCAATGTACGGCAACAAAAGGTCATTCAGCCTGTAACCAGTGTATTAAATTGATTTAGCAGATCATGAAGAGTCTCTATCTTAGCACTACCTGCACACTTTACCCTTTTTAACCCTTAAGCACCAGAGGATTAATTTTCAACTCTTGATTTCTAGTTAGATTATTCCTAAAACTGTGGATGGGACAAAGGCAGTGAAAAGCTGAGAGAGCAAGCTGCTGGTGTCATGGCAGTTGTAACTGAGTCAGTGCTGGTCTCCGAGAGAAACCTTTCTGTAAAGTAACCTCTGGCTTGTTTCAGCTGGTGGCAGAATGGGCTTATTACAGAGCCCATAAAGGCAGGCACTGGAAATGCCACTCATCAGTGCTACTCGCTGTCAAAAAGAGACAGTAATGTTTAGACTGAAACAAACAGTTCTCAGAATAGAGCCCAATAATTATTATTCAAAATATTGTGAGATAGTAGCTGGATAAAGGAAATACTCAGTGTATATGAAGCTCAGTTGATGGTAGGGGTCCATGGCATAAGAAAAATTGGGAACCCCTGGTTTAGACTGAATAGATTGTTAAAGGATTTAGGTAGTGAGGGAGAGTATGATAATACTGGGTGGGATGTTATAGGGAGTGGGGACAATGGGATTACATTGAGTGGACATTAAAGGATTGAGCAAGAGAGGGAATAGGACTAGATCTGAATGGAGGACAGACAGAAGGTGTGAGGGCTGGACCCAATGGATACTGTGAAATCAGAGGATCTTAGAATATATAACTGGGAAGGTTTTGCTATACTATGGGGAATTGGTGAATCTGACCTGGGCTTCATTGTACTGGAAGTGAGATCCTGGGAGTCTGGTGCTAGGTTGGGATAATGGAACTGGAGGGTAAATGGTGAGTATGAAGTTCACCTTACAGGGTACCAGTCCTGCTAAAACCTAGTTACCTGTGTGTGACTAGCGATGATCAAACTTCCTTAGAAACAAGCATAGAGGTGTACGGTACAGAAACTAGCCTCTCAGCCCAATAGGTCCATGGCGACCAATATGCCCCATCCAAGTTCAGGTTTATTGTCATCTGACTGTAAGTATATACAATCTGCAGACCATTCCTCCAGTGCACCCACAAAACGCATATCACACACAACAAAATATTATAATATAAATAAGTCACTAAAATATAATTCAAAACGTATGCACAGGTAAGCAAAACAACAGCTCGCTGTCCTAATGACGAAACCTCCATGATGGCGGAGTATTCACTAGCCTCACAGCCTGAGGGAAGAAACTGTTACCCAGTCTGTCGGTCATGGCCTGATGCTTCTGTACCTTCTTCCTGATCGTAGTGGGTCAAAGAGCTTGTGGGATGGGTGGTAGTGAACCTCAACAATGTTTTGAGCTCTTTATCTATAACACTTCTGGTAAATGTCACAAATGGGGGGAGAGAGACCCCGATGATCACTGAGCCAGTTTTACTGTCTTCTGTAGGGGCTTTTAGTTCGATGTTTTGCATCTTCGGTGCTGAGGTTAGATTGTCCATTCTACGCACGTCAAGCAACTTTGTGTTCTTCACTCTCTCCTTGGCAATGGAGGGTGGCCAACCAGTTCCTTCCAGAAGTCCACAATCACTCTTTTGTCCACACTGAGTCTCAGGTTGTTGATCTCACACCATCTGACAAGCCTCCCTACCTCCTCCTTGTTTGCTGACTCATCATTGTTGCTGATGAGTCCAAACTGGTATCATTAGTGAACATGATGTTGTTTGAGCAGAATATGGCAGTATGGTTGTGAGTAAACAGCGTGAACAGCAGCGGATGGAGCACACAGTCCTGGAGAACACCAGTGCTCAGCATCATAGGGCTTGAAATGTTGATGCCAACTCGGACTTACTGGGCTCTTCTGTCAAGAAGTCCAAGGTCCAGTTGCAGAGAGGGGTGTTAAGTCCCAACAAAGACAGTTTACCCACCACCTCTGAGGGATGATCGTGCTGAAGTCGATGAACAACATCCTGGGATTTGAGGCATTGTTTTCTCAATGGAATGGAATGGTGTGGAGGGCCAAGGCTCTGGCAACATCAGTGGACAGGTTTGAGCAGTAGGTGACTGGAAAGGGCTCAATGTTTTTGGAGGATGGGATTTATATGATCTGTTACCAGCTGCTCAAAGCACTTCATGATTGTTGAAGTCGACGTCACTGGGCAGTAATCATTTAGGCGTTACTGTTGCTCTCTTGGGCACCGGAATGATGGTGGCTAGCTTGACTCTTTCAGACCGATATTAAAGATGTCCCTTAAGGCCTCTGTAAGCTGGGCCACACAATCCCTCAGCACCTGACTAGGTACGTTGTCGGGCTCTGCAGCTTTGTGTGTCACCCTGGCTAGGTTCCTCCTCACTTCGGCCGCAGCCAGACAGGGTGCCTGTTCTTCAAGAAGAGGTTAAATTGTGCATAGAAAGCATTCAGCCTATCAGGAAGAGAGTCATCACAAAAGATTAACTCCATTGTGTCCCTCACTCATAAGACTGATTTCATGAATTTCATAGAATTGAAGTCGAACTGATAATTTCTTTGCTTCAGGTTTGAAAGTCGTTTCTAGTTGTGTCACTGTTGTCGAGGCTTATCTGATCACTGTCATCATGTTGTCCATGGGAGCTTGCTGTGTACATGATACCCATTGAGTCTCCCACACCCAGCAGGCAGTGCACTTGAAAGTTACTTCACCAGCTGAAGCACTCGATGTTCTGAGGTAGTGAAAGGCTGGTGGCTGTGTGAATGCTAACGTTTCTTTCTTTAACATGCGAGAGCAGCATGTGTGCTTGACACCGAACATAATGGGCTCTCACAATAAGCATTTTCAAAATGTTAAACATAGCTTTAATCTATTGATTTCTCTGGAGTGTCAGTGGCTGAGGGGGAACCTGATAAAAAGTATGTAAAATAATGAGGTGTAGATGATCGGAGTCTTTTTCCCAGCTACTAGAGGGCATACGTAGGTTTAAGGTGAGAGGGGGAAAGTTTAAAGCAGTCTTTTTTTTTACATAGAGACTAGCAGGTGCCTGGAAAGCACTGGTAGGGGAAGTGGTGGATGTAGATACAACAGCAGCATTTAATAGGCATCTAGACATCACTCGTATAACTTGTACCACTGGACAGGGACTTCTGAGGTCAACAGAGTGGAACCGTCCAGGTGCAACGGCTTTTCCACTTTAAAAACTCTCCCACACAAGTTTCTACCTGTTGTCATCAGATACAATGGACAACCAACCAATCAATCAAGACAGACAAATGAACAAGTAAGGAATGTAAGGATATAGACTGTGTGCCGGCAGAAGTACAGTTCAAATTGGCATCATGTTGGCACAGAAATTGTGGGCCAAGGGCCTATTTCTATGTTCTGTGTACTATAAAGAAAAGGCGCCATCATGTCATTGTATTGTGATTCCCTCTGCAATGGTAATCCAATCCTTTTCCATCCCAGTGCCTGGCATTATTAGAGTGTTGTGGAATTCTGGCAGAAGACCCAGAGGGAATGAACACTGTGTTACACATGCAAGATATGAAACAAGTGTTAACTTGTTCATAAAGGCTATGTGAAACTCTTGCTTTTGTCAGAGGACAGTGTTTATTTGTTCCTGCTGAAAAGACACAGGAAACTATAAAAGAAATTCCTGCTCAGAAATTTCTGCGAGATTAAGTTTGAAATCACAGCTCCGAGCTCCTGTTCAGAGTGGTATAGCAGGCTTTCAACAGGCTTCATGTCTCTGTTGTGCCACTGGGCCATGTATACAAGTATCGATTGAAGCACACCGTGTGCTTTCAGAAGAGAAAGGAAAGAGTGAGACCATAAGACATTGGAGAAGAATGGGGCCATTCAGCCCTTTGGGTCTGCTCTACCATGCAATCATGAGACAGTAGAGCTGAGATGTCACTTAACTGAGAGTCAGTAGAGATTGTGGGTTAAACCCAAGAAGCAGGCAGCAAGTTTACGGGGAAATCTGAGAGAAGGGTCTAAGAATTTAAGTAATGATTTGTATATTGAAGGGTGGAGAAATCGTTAGCATGAAGTATATGAGCAGTCAGGAGTTAGGCTTGTTGCCATATGCACAAGAGTAAAGAAAAACTTACTTGCAACAGTATCACAGGAACAAGCCATCGTATAGACAGCATTCACAAGAAAACAAATTATACACAATTTTTACGGGAAACTCTATCAGAGCAAAAGAAAACAAACTCAGCGTTTGGTGGACTGATTCAGTCTCTAATCTACACAGACATGTTATGTTGCAAGAAGAGCAGAACTAAATGACATTTGAATAATCAATTTTTATCTTTCAGTGTTTTAGAGTGCCAAGATTTGCCAATAGTCAATGGACAATGCGATCCTTATGCAACAGTCACCTTGTCAAGCCCATCCAGGTATCAGTTAACTTACAGTTATCTATCACTGGTCTGGCAACGGCAGGATCATCCAGCACAGGTTTACATGTGATAAACTTTACTGAGCACTCCGAGTCCATGGCCTTGCTATCAATTCTTTTGGCACATCCTTTGTATGGCAAGGTCCATGAGGAAAGACTATTTATATCACCTGAATAAAAAGTTGAATTTTCCTTCAAACCCCCTTAGTTTTGCACGTTAGCAGTTATGATGTGGCTGCTGTACTATTTGGCAACCCAGTATCTTTGCAATGTGAGGCTCCACCACTCTTCTGCCCATAGCTGGTTGTGTCCAGAAACAGAAAACTGTAGATGTTGGAGGTAATGCAGGAAATGGTTATCAGGGTGTGCAGCATCTGTGGAGAGAAACAATGAACATTTCATATCTACCATCTTTCATTAGAGAAGTTTACTATCAAACATCAAGCTACACAGAAAGATGAGTGGAAAGAACAAAGGGGGTGTCTCTGATGGGGTGGAAAGCAGGAGAGAAGGAATGATGTAGGAGGTGATGGTACCATTTGAGCGGGGCGGTGAAGGGTTGTTGACCATTAGTGGTCTGTGTGGATGAGCAGTAGGTAGATCAGATAAATCAGAGCAGGAGGGATGAAAAGTTTCAATGCCAGGTTTGTGAGATACAAAACACATCAGTTTCTGGAAATTTGATTCAAAGCCCATAACACTGAAAATACCCATTAGGTCAGGCAGTATCTGTGGGGACAGAAAAAGAGAAAAAGCATATCAGCTTGATGACCTTTCATCGGAACTGAACTGGAAAGGCTGGTTATCTGAAATCCAGTGCTAAGGTCCTGAGGGTTTGTTTCTCACAGTTACAACATTGCCACGTTTCTTGCCTCTGTTTTTATCTCCCTTTTGCTACACCTCGAGAATAATCCCCTGTGATTAACAATGGGCACTTTTCCCAATGACAGCACTCCACTGGTGCCATTTCTTCTCTTTGTCTCCAACCCTATCACATACATCTCCTCTGTTTTCTCTATCCTCTCCCATTCTCTGCAAATTGAAGCATGTTTGACTCCTAACTTTAGCAGTTCTGATGTCTCTCTCTCTCTCTCTCTCTCTCTCTACGGATGCTGTCTGATCTGCCTTTATTACGTTTGGTTATGTTTCTTAGCTTGTAACCAGACTGAAGGATGTAATTCTAGCCTGTTCCTCCAGAATGCGATGGAATCGGTGGAATGCTGGGTTTCAGTCCTGGTAAGCACGGACCAGTGGAGAGTAAAATGTGATGCCTGATCCAGTAATATGGGTGGTACGGGTTGAAATAGATCCCCATACATTCATCTTTTTGAGAATCACTGCCAAAGAAAATGTTGTAATCCTGGACCATTAACTCAATCCTCCTCTCTCCAAAGATGCTGCCTGACCTAAGCTTGTTGTATTGTTGATTTTATCTTGGGTCTTCAGCATATGCAGGGTTCTGTCATTTTCTTTTGTTTCCTATTGGATAAATCTTCAACCTGCACGTGGACCAGAGGTCTGACTGTTTTTGTCTTGATGTCAGGTCAGAGGTGAAGAAAACAAAAGTAAAACGAAAAACGAATAATCCACAGTTTGATGAAATGTTCTATTTTGAGGTAAGTTTCTCCTGAGTGCATTATCTGAAGAGCATTTCTTTGATCCCCATGTCCAGGTAGTGGGGTTGGTTATTCTGTTCCAGTCTACTCCTGACTGACAAGTAAACCATTGTCACACTTGGGTTCATCTGTCTCGTTCCATGCACCGAATATGTTAGACTGCTGTAGACCCTGGTACAGATACCCTGGGTGGATTCCATGAGGAGAATTGCACTCCAGTCTGTGGTTCTCCACCTCAGTCCTCCTTGCAGAGACCCCAGTGCGGATTCAAGTGCAGACTCCCATGTACAGATGCAGGAAAGGACTTTCAGTACAGAATCCTCTGGATCTGCTGTGCAATTCTCTGTGGTGGACTCTCTGCTCACAAGATTGACTCCCAAGGTAAATCCACTGCATGGATCTCCCAATGTTAATTACCTGTGCAGACCCTGATACACACTGCTGTACAGGCTCCAGGACAGATCCCACTGGATCCCCAGTGCAGATTCCTTCTGCCTAGTATGGAGACTCCCTGTGTCGACTGTAGTGACAATTTCCTCTGTGGACCCCCAGGGTCAGACCTCTTGAACAGGTGCTCAGTCCCACTGTAAAATCTCAGCTTCATCTTCAATGAAATACGTAATCCCTTGTAAGCCTCTGCGTAACTTGGCTGCCTTGGGTTTCGGGGTTTTTTGGCATTCCCTACAGCTTCACCAAGGCCTGGCATACTTTGGCTGCAACATCCCCGCTCTTTGGAGCTTGTGACCCACCCACCAACTCTCCCAGTTCTTTCAAAATCTCTCTCAAATGCTCACCTGCTTTCATCTCTTCAATTCCCCTCCTTAATCTCTCTGTTCCTCAGTCATTTCTGCCTCTTGCAAACTCTCCCCTGTTTCCCACTGTCCATTCCTTTTCATCCTATCCCATAATACATTGGAGCAGATTTAGGCCATTCCGCCCATCAAGTCTGCTCCACCATTCCATCATGGCTGACTTATTTTCCCTCTCAACCCCATTCTCTTGCTTTCTCCCCATGACCTTTGACACCCTTAATAATCAAAAATCTATCAACCTTCACTATAAATATACCTAATGATTTGGCTTCTGCAGGCATCTATGGCAATGAATTTTACAGATTGACTACTCTCTAGCTAAAGAAATTCCTCCTTATCTCTCTCACTCCCAACACCTGTCGCTAATTCCTTCTCTTCTATCTTCTCTTTTCCTCTACATCACCCTCCCTGCCCACCATTCACTTTCCATCATGCCCCTTCCTCCTCACTCTACAGTTCTTGGAGCTGCCTTGCTGTACATACAGGGAGTTGTAGAAGGGTGAGTTACACTCATGGAGTCAGCAACAAACAAGGCCATTCAGCCCATTGTGCCTATGCTGTGTATATCAGATGATTCAGGGTGCTGTTGTACCATCTAAACCACACCTGTGCCGCCAGGCTGGTTAGAGCTGAGCATCCTTCTACTGACACCATGTGTCTGGTCAGGTGTGGTCTTACCCCCGCCCCTGGGTGTCTTGGGCAGCCGTTGATCATTTTGACCAGTGGGCCTCCCCTGTGCACAGAGAGATCTGTAACTCATTGGCTCCTTGCCACACAGGTGACAAAGCCTTGCAGCTACAGTCGAAAGTCGAACTTTGACGTTGAAGAGGAGCATGTGGAGAAGATGGAGATCAGGTGAGAATGCCGGCTGCTTCAGGGCCACTTGATTTTGTAAGCTTGGGAACAAAATTTGGGTTCTGCCCGTGCCACTGAACAAAGGACTAGACTATAAAAGCCACTTTAAGTATTGTGAACATTTTGGGCCCCTTATCAAAGAAAAGATCTGCTGACATTGGAGGGGGTCCAGAGGAGGTTCAGAAGAATGATTCTGGGAATGAAAAGATTAACATTTGATGGCCCTGGGTCTGTATTTGCTGGAAGATTGAGGGGGGATCTCATTAAAACCGACTGAAAGGCCTAGACAGAGTGGATGTGAGAGGATGTTTCCTGCAGTGGGTGAGTCAAGCCAGAGGGCACAGTCTCAGACTACAGCGACATCCCTTTTAGAACAGAAAGGGGGAGTCTATGGAATTAATTGCCACAGCCAGCTGTGGAGGCCAAGTCTTTGGGTATATTTAAAGCAGCAGTTATAAATTTTTGGTTAGTTTAGTGTCAAAAGTTAATGGGGAGAAGGCAGAAGAATGGGGTTTGAGAGGGATAATAAGTCATGCATGATGGAATGGGAGAGCATAACCGATGGGCTGAATGGCCTAATTCTGCTCCCATGTCTTATGGTCTTACTAACAGAAAGCAGGTTATTTGAAAGTCTTGTGTCTGTGCAGAATAGGTTTATCTTTCTTGATCTCCTGGGGTGGTGGTTGTGCTCAGGGTCAATTACACCTGAATTCAAGGCAGACCTGTATCCTGGTGTAATAGACAGTCACCGCCTTTCGGCAGCAGCATGACAGCGTAACGGTTAGTGTGACGCTTCACAGGGCCGGTGACCTGGAGTCAGTCACGCTGCTGTGTGTAAGCAGTTTGTAAATTCTCCCCGTGACTGCACAGGTTTCCTCCCACACGTACAGGTTAGTACATTAACTGGCCACGTCGTGCAATTGGGCTCGTTGGGCAGAAGTGCACATTATAGTGCTGTCCCTCTAAAGCAGTCTTAACATATAAACATTTAGTCTGCGGCTAGAAATTATTCTAACAGGCTGAGCAATGCTCCCTTCCATATGAACCCCACACACGTGAAGAAAAAATATTCAGGGATGCTTCTAGTCAGGGAAGAATGGAATTAGACTATTAAAGGATGCATGGTGTAAGGGGAGTGCAGGATTAAAATCCTTTTGAACTGTTCAGAACTGGCAAAAAAATAAAGTGGTTCTGTGGAGATAAAGAGCAAACAACTCCCATCAACAATACCCCTCCCCTGGATCTATTTTTACCCCTTCGATTAAGCCATGTTATGTGATGGAAAGGTAGTTGGAATTACTCATCCGGTCAGGTAGCGTCCGTAGAGAGAGGAACAGTCAAGAGTGTCAGGTTGCCTTTTATTTACTGTGTTAACGAGAGATCCTCACCTGAAACTTCCTTCACCACATTGCTTCCCAGCCTGCTGAGTATTTTCAGCATTCTCTTTTGGTAAATTGGTTTATTTAAGTACTGTAGTTTACCAAAGTTTGCATTCTGTTCATACAGATCTATTCATTACAGCACACGTTGAGGTAGTGCCAGGAAAAACAATCACAAGGTGCAGAATAAAGTGAAACCCTTATAGAGAAAATGCCATACGGGCAGGCAATAGGGTGCAAGGGCCACGATGAAGTAGGTTGTGATGTCAAGTGTCCATCTAGGGAACCTTTGAATTGTCTTACAACAATGGGATAGAAGATGGCCTTGAGCCTGCTGGTACTTGCTTTCAGGCTTTTTTACCTTCTGCCCAGTTTGAGGGGAGAAGAGAGAATGTCTGGGGTGTGTGGGTCCTTTACCGAAGAAGCAAAAGGTGCAGACAGAGTCTGTGGAGGGGTAGCTGGTTTTTGTGATGTGCTGAGCTGTGCCCACAATTCGCTACAGTTTCTTGTGGTCTCGGGCAGAGCAGTTGTCATACCATGCCATGATTCATTCAGATAAAATGTTTTTTTTCCATTTAGGACTCAGTGCCAATGTAGATTTTTGCCTTTTGATGTACCAGGAATATTCCTCAGCTCTGAGCCACTAGTCCTTTAACAAGCACTAACAACAAAAGATTTTTTTTTAACTTTACACAGGAGGAATTTGGTTGCTGTGTCACCCATGCCCATAGATCTTCCATTAACTGTAAAACATTTCCTGATGCCCCTGTCTGCAAAGTTTCACGTAGTATTGTGCAATTCCATCCTGTTTTTCTCTCCTTCCATAGTTTCCTTCCAGCATTGCTGAGGCTTTGACTTGGTACATCCTCTCATGGTGACGTGAAGTAAACATAACATTTGCAAACCACTGTACTGACAAGAAATGTGTTTTTTTTTTAAATTGGACGTATATCACTAACCACAAGAATGCTTTTTTTTAGATTTGCTTAATGACAAACACATCTTGAAATGTGTCCTTCTTGCTCTTGGGTACTGGCTTCACTCTGCCAAGTAACTGTTGAAATATCAGTTGTATGCTTTTAAACTGTGGGAACATTGATTGGTGAAGTATGTCACTGTCTCATTTCTCAGCAGAGCCACAGTGTAGAGTCAAAGTCCAAAGTAAAGTTACTATGCAAGTATGTATATGTCACCATTACTACTGTGACATTCATTTTCCTGCAGGCATTCACAGTAGAACAAAGGAATACGATAGAATCAATGAAAAACTACACAGACTGACAGACAATCAGTGTGCAAAAGAAGACAAACCGTGCAAATACAAAAAAAACACAATTAATTAATAATACCAAGAACATGAGTTGTAGAGTCCTTGAAAGTGAAGTTATCCACAGTTTCAGGAACTTGATGTTTGAAGGGTAATAAGTGTTCCTGAATCTGGTGGTGTGGTACCTAAGGCTCCCCTACCTCCTTCCCGATGGCAGCTACAAGAAGAGAGCATGGCCTGAACGATGGGGATAGCTATAGAAGTTTGCTCGAGGTAATTCTGCAATCTTTTCTCTATCTGTAGATGGCAGATGGCTTGCAGAAATACCATGAGTCAAACAGTTACATCTCTGAACTGTGTTCCTCCCAGCCGGGCTGTTTGCCACAAACACAGATTAACTTACTTAGGAATTGGTTCAACTAATTGTTTGTTTTGTGAGTGATCACAGAGACTGGAAACGTCAACTTTGCACCACGATATACAGTATGACAGTCTTGACTTTTCAGTTTCCACCAGGGAGTAGTTTGTTTTTCTTTTATTTCCCAGAATGTGGCAGTATTGAGGAGTCTGTCTTCGTGTACCTTCACTGAATGTGCTGCTGGCCACTGCTCTGGGTTATCCACATTGGTGTGGGTCTGGAGTAACATACAGGTCCAGGCCAAACAGCCATGACAGATATCCTTCCCTGAAGGACATCATCAAACCACTGGGTTTTATGATAACCTGGCAGCTTCCTGGTCATTAATATTACCGGTACTCAATAAATTACTAATTCTCACACCATCATACCATGTAAAAGGCATGCTGGACTTGCACTTACTTTGAGGTACTGATGTAATATGCTCTCTGATGCCTTGTGTCTTGTTGCACTGCTGCTGACATAGTGAATCTTATTTTTCTAGGATTGGGCTTTGGAACGCCAGTAACTTAAAGTTTGGCGATGAATTTCTGGGAGAACTCCGACTTCCACTGAAGATCCTGAAGCAGACTTCTTCCCACCAAGCATGGTAATTGAGAGCAGAGGGAGCCCCAGGTCACAGGTTTTGTTCAGTCATTGCATTTAGGTGTTGGTTACTGGTGACCAGGTGGAGAAAATGTAACTATATGGGGTATAAATAAATGGAGGCTTCGGGTGGGGAAGCGAGAGGCTGAAGGATGCTGGAAATCTGAAATAGGAACAGAAACTGCTGGGATAGTCAACAAATCTGGCAGTGTGTGTGGAGAGAGAAACAGTTCAGGGCGACGATATTTAATCAGAACTGGGGAAAGTCAACATTTCTCTTTTTCTATTTGAGAAATCAAAATCACATTTACAATTTCCGCTGGCAGTTCATTCCACACTCACACCACCCTCTGAGTGAAAAAGTTCCCCTCATGTTCCTTTTAAGTATTTCATCTTTCACCCTTAGCCCATGACCTCTAGTTCTAGTCTCTTCGTACCTCGGTGGGGGAAAACCCTGCTTACATTTACCCATTCTGTGCCTCTCATAATGTTGTTTTCTGTTGCATACCAAGCCCTGACCAACACACCACAGCAATTAATTGATGTAAATGATTCTCAGTTGGAGCCAAAACATCTGCGAACATTTTGCTAAGTCTGGTGATCAACCATACTTCCAAATACCCAGGCTGAGCTACCAATATTCCGCAATATTTCGAACTTGTTAAATGTATTTGGCGAATGAAGTTGATCCTTGGTCCTATAACCTCAGTCTTCCTGAGTAACGTAACCCTAGTAAAGCTGGTGACTACCGGGTACTTAGTTTCCAGGAGCTTTTATGTAGTGGCTTGTTGCTGGTGGAGTTTAGAAAAAGCATCAGCAACTGCTGCAGGGGCATCTCATACTTTGTGAGCCGGAAAAAGCAACTGTGAACTCCTTATCCAAGTAGACTGTTGGATTGTAAATGAATTGTAGAGTTACTGAACCAGGAAGTGTATTGGATTGTGATGTGACGGAATAGTTTTTACCATTCATGCCTTTTTGGTTTGCAAATTTCACAGGTACTTCCTGCATCCCAGAGATAATGGGAAACCCGTTAAACCAGTCGACCTGGGTTCCCTACGGCTAAACATTGTTTATACGGAAGACCACGTATTTCCATCTCATTATTACGATCCACTGAGGGACCTTGTAATAAAATCAGCAGACGTTGAGGTACGAGTGATGTGTGGTGCCCGCAATCTTAATCCTGACCCTGACCCAGACCCAGTGAGAGTCCCACAGGCCTGGCGCTCACTCATTCATAACCCTCACACCAGACCGAGGATAATGCTGGCTTATGCAGAGCAGGAAGCATAGAAAGCACGAGACTGCTGTAAGTAGCTGTGAAACAAAGAACTTGGGAAGTAAGAAGCTGGAGAAAGGAATATGAGGTGATGGGCAGAGGATGCTACGTAGCAGCACATTTCAACCACACGAGCCACAGCCTCAAAGCTCCAATAACCCTAGTTTAATCCCGATATGGTGCTATCTGAGGAGTTTGCATGTTCTCCCTGTGACCCTCCCCGTGCTCCGGTTCCTCCCACATTGCGTGATGCATCAGTTGCTGAGCTAAATTACCACTGCGAATGGGGAATGGTAGACTCGGGGTGATTTGATGAGAATATTGAGGGAGTTAGTAATTGATTTATTATTGTCATTTATTCTGAGATGCACTGAAAAGTTATACACAGATTATTCCAAACGTAAGTATATTGAGGTAGTACAAAAGGAAAGCAATAGCAGAATTGAGAATATATTGTTACAGTTGCAGAGAAAGTGCAGTGCAGGCAAACAATAAAGTGCAAGGGTCATGACAGGGTAAACTGAGAGATCAAGGGTCCAACTTTACCCCATAACAGGCCCATTCTAGAGTTAATAAAACGGGATGTCTGCTAATGGACGCTGGCTGGTCAGCATGAACTAAATGGGCTGAAGGGGCAATCTCTATGCTCTATTCACAGGCATGCCCACGGTGGGATAGAGCATGGTTAAAGGCCCTTCGGCCCAGTGAGTCTGTGCTAACCATCAACCACCCATTTACACTGATACAACATCAAACCCACATTCTCATTAGCTCCTCGTAAGCTAACTACTGGGGTAACTTACAGCAGCCAATTACCCCACCAATGCCACCCGTCTTTGGGACGTGGGAGAAAGCGGGAGTACCCGGGAGAAGCCCTCACAGTCACAGGGAGTATGTGTAAACCTCAAAACTGGGATCAAACTGTGGCACTGGCACTGTGAGGTGGCAGCTCCTTTAGTTATGCCACTCTGCCAGCCTTCATGAGTCTATGAATCTGATGGGCTGAATAACTGGAGACTCTACAGCACTTACGCAAACTTCTTTGTTGGGAATTTAAAATGGCCCCAATTTCACACTGAAAGTGTATCTCCCACTTTCTGTTTATCACTTCATCATCTGTGTGCTTAAAGCACTCCTAAAGATTTCGTTTGTTACAGCGCTCCCGGTCAACTGGGTTACCCCACAGTGTATTACTGCCCTCTCCTGTTGACACCTGGTAGTTGTGAGCGATGCATTTTGCAAGTGGAACACTGAAAGGGGACTGAAGCAGTGTTTGAGTGGGAAGTCCTTGGGGAAAGGGCAGGGAGGTGGTATTAAGAGTCTTGGCTCATACAGAGGTGGGAGGTCAATGGGCCTCCTGTTCCACCAGCTGGTGTAAACTCCGCTGTTCGTCTTCCTCCACAACATGATGAGTGATGTTACGGTTTATTTTGTCCCCAAATGTAATCTGACCATGTTTTCTCTGGCTTCATTTCTCTCCTCCTTCCTGGACATCTCTCCTCAATATTCCCTCTGCACACTCACCACCCTCCCAACCTTTCTCTTCTCTCACATAACATCCTCATCATTTTGCCCTCCCCAACCTCCTTGCTCGTCTCTCCCTCTTGCTTCCTCCATTGATTGCCTCTCCTGTTATTCCATCTCACTCCACACTGTGCTCACCCTTCCCTGCTATCCCAATCTCCTCTCCCCTTCCTCAATACTTTTCCCCTCCCTGTTTCCTCAATTCTCTGTTTTTTCCTCCCCGTGCACCCCTTCCCCTCTCTGCACACTCATCTTTCTGCTAACAACACCTCCCTCCACACCTCCTCCCTCCTCACCTCTGCTGCTCCCTCCATCCCCCCCCCCCCCCATCACCACAGCCAGTCTCTGCGTCGGCCGCCCACGTGCTGGGGGAGGTGTGCCGTGAGAAGCAGCAAGCTGCCATGCCTTTGGTCCGGCTCTTCCTGCACTACGGGAAGATTGTTCCCTTCATCAGTGCCATCGCCAATGCGGAAATAAACCGCACCCTGTAAGTAAAAAGGGCGAAATTCCCAGCTGCCTGATTCCGAGTGGCGTGTGCATGAGATAACCCCACTGCCCTGGTCTCCCTTCACCCTGCCCGCGTGCTGCACTCCTTCCCTTCCACAAACCACTCCACTGTATAGCTCTCTTCGTCCTGCTCACACCCCTCCGCCAAATGTGGGCATCAGAGGCAGGAAAGGACAAAGTGCTTAATGTGTTGTATGTGTGCTGAAGGCACAGGTGAGTTACTGGTTACTACATCGTAGAGAGCATCCTCACATCAGCCATCACTGTGTGGTTTGGTGCAGCATCCTCTCTCAATATACAAAAACTACAGGAAGCCGTGAGGTCAGCTAAAATGGTCACTGGCTGCAGCCTGCCATCACTGTTGGACGTACATATCCAGGACAAAAAAGCATGCAGGAAAAAATCATTGTGGACACGACCCATCCAGGAAGCGGCCTTTTTCAAAATCTCCCTTCTGGGAAGCGTTATAGGGCTAAAACTTCACACCATCTTAAAAGTTTCTTCCCACATACGGTTAATCTGATTAACCATGCTAATTAGCCACCCCACCCCCCCACCCCCAATCTAATATCTCAGTCACCGCAAGGTGCTGTAAACACTTCAAACTACTTTTTATAATGCTGTTTACATCGTAAGTACATGCTGGTATTCATTCACATTTTATTCCATATCCGTACTTGAACCTCTAAGTTTATTGTATGCAAAATTTTATTGTTATAATTGTTGAATATTATTTTTGTTGCGTGTTGTGCCCTGACCAACACACCACAGCAAATCCCTAATGCGTGTAATGTATAAAGTTGAAAGGCATTGGGAGATTTTAGTGCATTAAAGGCACTATATAAATGGAGCTGTTTTTCTCTCACTGTTTGGATCAAAGGCTGCTGGTCTGGCCTCTGTGGTTTGTGGGGTTATTAAAACAGTTATAAGATTAGTTTTATTTGTCACATCGAAACATACAGTGAAATGCGAGGATTGTGCTAGGCAGCCTGCAAGCAAACTTCTGGCTCCAACATATATTGCCCTCCACTCACTAACCCCAACTATGCGTCTTTGGAATTTGGGAGGAAACTGAAGCACTTGGAGGAAACAGCGCGGTCATGGGGAAAATGTATAAATTCCTTGAGGGCAGTGACGGGATCGGTGATTGCTAGTGCTGTAAAGCGATTACACTACTGTGCTGGCCAAGAGTTAAGAGGTGAGGGTAAGGGAGCTAAAATACTCCATGGAATTGCATGGATACAAAGGGCCAAATTGCAGGAGAGACTAGTGCTTTGTTGGTGAGCAGGGAGCTGAGATCAGCTGATCGTACTAGCGAATGGAAGTGGGCAGTGGGGGTCGGGGGGAACGGTCTGCCTGCCAGACTCCATGAGCGATAACAGTTCAAAGGTGGGAAGAGCTTCAGACTTCCATCCAGTATCTCCTTCAACAAAGATCTTCCAAAGTGGTCATGATGCAAATCTCTTCCTTTCCAGAGATCCAAACACCATCTTTCGAGGAAACTCCCTGACCTCCAAGTGCATCGATGAGACGATGAAACTGGCGGGGAGGCACTACCTACAGGTCACACTGAAGCCTGTTGTCGATGAGGTAACCAGGAACTGTGTGTGAGGCTGATTAGGTCGATCAGTGACGCAAAACACTTGCATGTGCACGCCAGTTTTCATCTCGCACACACCTGTTCCCTCTCATACATGTTCCGCTTCACACAGAGTTGCTCACTTTTGCAAATCCACTCATACACACGCCTACATTCCCTCTTAGATACATCTGTGCACACAAACATGTGTTCCCTGGCTGTACATTGATTCTCATACACATACCAACACACAAACACTTGGTACACATTTTAATGAGCTCACACACAGTCTCACACTCATCCGCTCATTTGCGTATCTCTCACACACACGTACATTTTCTCACAAATGCACACTAATGGGTACACATAGGGAAATCAACTGGGAGAAACGGAGTTCAAAATTAGAAAACTCCACTCTCAGACACCTAACACAGAGAACCATATACCCTCTCTAACAAAGCAGACTTCAACCTGTTCACTCACTACCAGGGAGCTCAGGTCAGACTTAAAACAAGAACTGAATACAGTGCAATTATGCTGCAACCTTGTTGGCCTTGAGGGAGGGGATTAGTGTCCTTCAGCATTCATAAAATTCGATATAATCTCTGAGGATTGAAAGGAATCATACAGGGATTGTTAGGACTTTTGAAGATTCATCATTTGCGGACTAATTTTATGTCTTCATTTAGGGTGAGACTTTGGTTGAAGGAGGGACCACGAAGCTCAGATCATTTGTATTACTTAAAGTGGCAGCTGTTGGTACAGATGTTGATTAAATCATAATTTCACTTTTGTTTCCCAGATATGTGAAGTTCATAAGTCCTGTGAGATTGACCCAGTTAAGCTGAAGGACGGTGAGAACCTGGAGTCGAACATGGTGAGAGCCTTTGACATTATAGATCACCAGTCCACCACTTACATTGAATTATGTTCTGAATCTGAATTACAATTTGTGGTGAGGTTTAGAACAAGGAGTAAGAGGTTTAGACAGCATCTGAGAAAGATCTTTTCTCACCTTGAGGTTGGAATCTGGAATCTGCCTGAAGGATTGGTGAAGGCAAATACCCTCACTTGAGCTAAATGTACTGAGTCAAACACTTGACTTGACAGTGTGTAGAAAGCTGGAGACCACTCGTCAGTAAATGGGATTAGTATAGAGGGCATGATTCAAGATTTTTTATTGTCATTCCTCAGTGTGCGAGTATAAAGGAGGTTGATACTATCAATCTGACACAGCAGAATAAAACATGTAACACCATGGGACAGGTTTCACTGCTGACGTAAAGATGTGTCTGTAGAAGCAGTGTTTGGGTTATGGTGAGAGATAACGGGTACTTTGGAATGTGAGCCGTCCAATCGGGGAGCGGTTTTTTGTGTCGTGTCCAGTGGGAGCTGGAGTCCTATGTTCAGCGGGAGATGAAGAGAGCAGACACTGGGGAGAACCGGGCATAGGATTCAACCCAGTGGGGGACTGTGATTCGATGGAGCAAGGTGCCGAGGTTGACTGCAGATCAGTGAATATTACATTCGGGAAGAATTGAGCTCCAACTTGTGCACATTTAACTGTTTATTTATAGTGAGCCCTTTTTGTTTTTTTTCTTTACTAACCATAGAAACATAGAAAACCTACAGCACAATACAGGCCCTTCGGCCCACAAAGTTGTGCCGAACATGTCCCTACCTTAGAAATTACTAGGCTTAGTTAACCCTTTAGTTAAGTTACGATTCATAAATATAATTTCTTTAATTGTACGCAGTGTACTATCTGTTATTTCTTGGCACTGAGTTGTAACAGGATCACAAATTACACAGCATCCATACAAACCGGGGTTTGGGATGGGAGAGCCATTTCAATCTCACAGCTTTGGAGGTACCGGAGTGTGTATTCCCTAGACCTACGCAGCCAAGGAAACCAGGGTGGGGGGGGGGGGGGGTTCAAACACAATGATCATACATAATTTAAAAAAACATAAAATACAGTAAATATAACTGTAATAGCAATCCAATAAAACACAATGCACAAGTAACTGTTACATGCATAGACTAACTGTATGTACATGAAGTGACACTAGGTGATGTGTATATAATGGTAGGATGGGTTAATGGCTGGATCAGCCTTACTGCTTGGGGACGTAACTGCGTTTGAGTCTAGTGGTCCTGGTGTGGATGGTATGTAGCCTCTTCCCTGATGGGAGTGGGAGAAACAGTCTATAAGCAGGGTGGGTAAGGTGGACTGCGTGGACATGTTGGGTCTATTTCTGTGCTTTATGATGTGCAAAAGAGACTAGTTATAGGAAAATGAGGTAAGTAGGTTTGCCAAGATGGGTTTGACTGTTGGCATAGACTTGATGGTCCAAGTAGCCTCCTCCATTGTCATGCAGAATTGACCCAGGAAAAGATCAGTTAAAGTGTCTGTGAGTCTGCTGTATTACCAGTTGGTTCATTGTTGCTTTTTTGGGAAGGAGATCGTCCTTCCTTGTCCAGTCTGGGCCCACCTGTGACTCCAGTCTCATGCCTGCCTGACTTTGTCACGGCTGACTGCAGCGGGATTCCCTTGCCGTCGTACATCTGCGGTGCTCCTCGTGGCTGAGGTGATTGTGAATGCTGGGCTTGTCAGCTCTAATGTGACCTGTGAGTGAGTAAACTGGTGACCGTTGTGGTGAGGGTGCCCTCAAGCTGAGGGTAAGTCCAGGGTAGTTGACTCTCAGAGACTGTATCTCGTGGAACCCAGTGCAGGAACTCAAAGCACTATTGTCACTGTTCCGTTGTATTTCAGGATAACCTCAGACAGTACGTTGAAAAAATTTTCAATGTCATCACAAAGTCGGGCATGAGCTGTCCCACAGTCATGTGTGACATTTTCTTCTCGCTGAGGGAGTCTGCTGCCAAGAGATTCCAAGGTAGAGTGTGGCATCGTACATAACCACTAACCTTGTACTGATCTTCATCCGTGTGTCGAGTTCTGCTTTCTGTTCATCATTGTTAGCTTGCACTCACAGTCGTGCGCACTTGTCTCCACGTTGTCAATGGGATACCAAGGCACTGGGAAGCAACAGCAATGTTTACAAGCAAAGTGGTAGGCTGGGAGGTTCGTGTGATGGGGAAATTCTGAAGTGGCTGGGGCAGGACTGTGAACTGGCCCAAACTCTGTTAAATGATGAAACTGTTTAACAGGGTAAATGTAGAGAAGATATTTCGACACTTTTGATGAAGGCAGAGGCCATCTGTAAGAGATAGTTAATAAAAAATCTAATCAGAAATTCAGGAGAAACTTCTTTCCCGAGAGGCCAGTGAGTGTGGAACTGACTTTTATGGGGAGGGGTCAAGCCAGGGAGCAGAGATGAGTTTGAGGAAGTGAGAGAAACATGAGTGAGAGAGGGATAGAAGGAGATTAAAGGAGAAGGCTGTTCTGGAGTCAAGGGGCTGAATGGCCTGTGATTTCTATGCACTTCAATGTAACAATACAGATAAAGGGATGTTTTCCAGACTCTTATGCATGGACATAAACTTGTACCCAACGTGCATCGCTCACCTACCACCTGCTGGGAGCACTCTAGCTCTTTGTTTTGTGCGTGTCTCAAGGGAGCCAAACTCCAAAGGGGACATGAGAAAGCCGAGCAAAAGCCTGCTGAAAGAGGAAAGTTTCAGGTACATCTTGAACATGGCAGGGAGGTGAGGAATCTTGGGGAGGGATTTCCATCAATTCCAGTAGGTGGAGATTATGAAAAACGGGGATACAGAGAGGCCCAGGATCAGAGGAATGGTTTTAGAATGGCTCGAGAGCGACAGTACTGCTGTGTTGTTAGGATGACACTTAGTGATGTATGTGTCTATGGTTCTACATCAACAGAGGTCCTAATGCTGCATTCATGTACCTGAAAGCATCTATTTAAGTCCAAGCATAGCTATCCAGTGGTAATGTGGAACTTCTTTCTCTAGGTGATCCTGATGTGCGATACACAGCTGTAAGCAGTTTCATCTTCCTGCGATTCTTTGCTCCAGCCATTCTGTCACCCAACCTGTTCCAGCTGCATCTTCACCACCCAGTAAGTTCACTCTGCGGACTTTGCCCAGAGCAAACAGTGCCAGGTACTAGTCTGTCGCAATGATCAGGATGCTTTTAGAAGCCCGGTGAGACAGAGTACAAAAGGGCAAGCAAATACAGCTGTAAGTGTGGACAACAGAATGGGAGCTGGATGAAGTTCCTTCTCTGCCTGAAATGTGGGTCCTTCACTATCACTTCACAAGTGAATGAGGCCCTGTCTGACTCTGTTCTACATGCCTTTTTATGTAACATTAACTATCCAAGACGGATAGTTTCTAGTTTAATAATTTAATGCCAATACTACTTGGAGATGAAAGAGCTTAGGTCCAACACTACCAAGTTCTAGAACAGTTATTACCCTTCAACGTTCAAGGTCCTCAACCAGTGTAGATCACTTCACTGAACTGATCCCACAACCTATGAACTCACTTTCAAATACTCACCAACTCACACTCTCAGTTTTATCTATCTATCTAACTTGTCTAATCTTTTACACATTGGTTGTTTGTCAGTCTTTGTGTGTCGTTCTGTTGTATTTCTTTGTTCTTCTGTGAATGCCTGCAAGAAAATGAACCTCAGGGTAGTTTCTGGTGACATGTACATACTTTGACAATAAATTTACTTTGATCTTTGATGCTTTCCTGAGCCCAAAGCCAGATAAACTCTCCCCTTGCAGTACTGAAGGAGCACTGCAGTGGCAGGGAGGCTGCTTCTCACAGCCGATAGAAGATACTCTGGCACTGCTTAACACAGAGGCTTTCCCCAGTACTCATTAATATTTATCTCTCAACCTGCATCACCAAAACAGATAGTTTTATATATCCTGTTGTACTGGGATCTTGCTGTGTACACGGTGACAGCCATGATTTTTGACAACTCATCTGATCTGTTGGGTGTTGCCGTCAGTGCTGCACAGTGACCAGTATTTCGCTGCCTTCTGTGTTGTTAATAGTGTCTAAGTGGGACAATCAAAAACATTCTAGAAATCTGAAATAAAACAGAGTTTTGGAAACACTCAGCAGGTCAATGCAGAGTTAAACTTTCAGGTCAAATGGCCAAGACAGCAAAGCCTACACAGGGTCTTGACCTGTCATTGGTTGGGCTTGCTCTGCCTACCCTATGTAAGATACTGTTGTCACTCTGTACTGGCACAGTGCTGACTGACCGAGTTGGCTTCCAGATCTGATAAGCTAGGTTTGGGTAAATGGGGGTGGCGGGGGAGGGAATAGATAGGTGCTGAGCCACTCTACAAACTCCAGGCTGCTGATAGGAATCATACAGAATATTGCACAGGAACAGGCTGTACTCTGTGCTGACTGTGATGGCAATTTAAACTTCCCTGCCTGCTCATGGGTCTCTCTGAATGCCTCGTAACTGTTGCAACACACACAACTATTAACTGTTGCTATTCTACTTAATTACGTCACTTCTCTAGAAATGCACTACCACTCTCACTGTAAAAAAAAACTTGCTTCGCAAACTTCCTTTAAACCTTCCCCTCTCACCTTAAATGCTACATCCCCTAGCACTTGACATTTCCATGCTGGGGAAAAATATTCTGATCATTGACCCTATCTGTGTGTCTCATAATTTTATATACTTCTCCCTCAGCCTCTGAAACTCTAGGGCAAACAACCAAGATTGTCCAAATCCTCCTTATAGCTCATATCTTCTAACGTAGGCAGCATCCCGATGAACCTCTTCTGCATTCTCTCCAAAGTCACATACTCCACGTCCTTCCTGTAATGCAACAGCACACGATACTCCAAGTGTGGCCTGACTAAAGTTTTATACAACTGCAAAGTGACTTCACTGCAGTCAATGACTGAAGTGGTGAACTCAGTTATCAAGGTACATGCTCTCTTCTCGCTTCTACCATGGGGCAAAAGGTACAGGAGCCTTAGGTCCTACAGCACCTTGTTCAGGAACAGTTATTACCCTACAACCTTCAGGCTCCTGAATCAGTGTAAATAACTTCACTACCCTGAACCCTGACTGGTTCCGCAACTTACAGTCTCACTTTCACTTATGATCTTGGTACTATTCATTCATTCATTCATTCATGCATTCATTCAGTCATTCGTTCATGCATTTAGTTAATTATGCACAATTTGGCATCTTATGCATTTTGGTGGTTTGTCAGTCTCTTTACGTTATGTATAGTTTTCCATAAATTGTATTTCTTTATTCTCCTGTAAATGTGTTCAGGGAAACGAATCTCATGGTGGTTTATGGTGACATATATACACATTGATAATACAGTTAGACATTGACTTGGCTCATTCCATTAGGCAAGGTAGAAAAATTATGGGTGCTTGCAAAGAAGGAGCCTTCTTTCAGGCGACCAATCTGATTTGCTGACACAACAAATTTCCTTGCCTGACGTTAGTGTTATTTACAAAAGTTAGAAGAAAATTGAATATACCAAAGTCTTCCCCATCCTCCCTGGTCTTTCCTCACAAGATGTGTATTTTTTTATTCTTTCTTTCTTCTCTTCTGATATTTGTATATCTGTGCACTTGTAATGCTTCTTTGGGGTAAATAAAGTATCTGTCTATCTTATAGAAGCCAAGTAGTTGTTCCAACTTTCTGTCATTCGGAAGTGTTGATCCAGGATCTGGTGATCATTTCTTTCTTTCAGGACCCAGTAACAGCACGGACCCTGACTCTCGTGTCCAAGACCATCCAGACCTTGGGTAGCTTATCGAAGTCCAAATCTGTAAGTGTTCCCTCATTTATTCTGCACTGTATTGACAGAATGTGATGTTTTAACAGCATAGGAACCTCAATCATACTGTCTCAGCTTTCCCATATTTGCTCTAACTGTGCTCGCTGGGAATGTGGACCATAGGCAGAATTAGGCTGTTTGGCCCATCGAGTCTGCTCTACCATTCAATCAAGTCTTCCTGCAACCCTTAATCCCTTTACCAATCAAGAACATGCCAATCTCTACCTTACAATACTGAGCAAAAGTCTTGGGCATATATGAAAAGCTACGGTGCCCAAGATTTTGCACAGTACTGTAGTAATTTTGTGTATTGCACTGTACTTCTGCTGCAAAACAGAAACAAATTTCATGAGATATGTGAGTGATGATAAGCGTGATTCTGATATAAGTCTCTGTTGTGGACTGAGAGTGTGAAAGGGGAATCATGGTTGGGAAAAGGGGAAAGGAGAGGGGAGGGAGCAAGAAGCTCCAGAGAGACATTCTGTCATGATCAATATTCCAATTTCTTGGAATCAAATGACCTTGCCTGATATCTCAGTGCTGTGTATATCTGCACCCACAGATTTGCCACCCTTTGGCTGAAGAAATTCCTCCTCTTTCTAGTCTTAAAGAGACATCTCTTTACTTTGAGGCCGTGCCCTCAGATGCTACCCTCTCCAACTAATGGAAACATCCTCTCCATGTCCACCCAGGCCTTTCAGTACCCAGTATGTTTCAATGAGATCCTTCTGAACGCTATCAATTACAGACCGTTAGACTTCTGTACAGAATATTTCTAGAGTTGACTAGTTGGAACTCTCCACAGCTACTGAGAACTTAAATGGTAATTATAGGAAAAAACATCTGTAAGTAAAAAGCCATTCTCTGTGAAAATTATTTTCACAATCAGGATGTTGGATTATTGTTTAAGTAAACTGTGTCACCAAAATTCCTCGGGGAAGGAAATCTCTCAACCTTGGAGGATGATCTGAAATGCCTGCCGCAAACAGCAGAATATCTTGTGGGAGCACCTGCCTCACGTAGAAGGCAGCAGTTCAGAAAGAAAGTGGTTCAACATTACTTTACCAGCAGTGGAAATTAAATCCCAGCTTTACTAGCAACAGCTGCAGCCCTGAGAGTGAACTAGTGAAAGGCCGAGCTACCAAACTCTTGATTCATTTCTCCCTGATGGGGGCTTGCGGAATTTACTCTGATGTTATTCACAATTAGTTGTGATCATTTTATATGTTCTGAATAGATTAAGGAATTTTGTATTCCTGTTGCCAACATCTGCTCATGGTTTTGTGCCAAGACCCTGTGATGATCAAACTCTCTATATTAACGCAGCTCAGACTTGCCTGCCAGGTTCTCCAGGTCAATAACAAAAGGGCTCACGACCTTTTTAAAAAAATCCTTAGTAAATGAATTATAAACACTGGCTAGTGATTCTCAGTTTTAAAATTCTGCAACAATATTATGTGTAAAGTGTACATTATTTTGGACCCATCTACAACAGATAAACTGGACAGTCCAGTGTAATTATGGGTTTGTTACTGGACTGGTAGTTCTGAACCCTGGACCAGTGTCCCAGAGCTTAAGCCTACAGAGTTTAGATTTAATTTACTGAATTTAGATTAAAAAGCCATTTGCAGTGATGCTCATCATGAAACTTAATGGCTTTATACGAAAATCCAACTATTCACTGATGTCCTTTGGGGAGGGAAGTAATCTGTTCTCACCTAGTCCAGTCCGTATGTGACTCCAGACCCCCCAATGCCATGGTTGTTCTTTACCACCCTATGAAATGAACAAATCATTCAGTTAAAGGGAATGGGGTTTGAATGTCACCCAAGACAGCAACTCCCACGTGCTAAGAGTGAATGAAAATCTTCCATAACACCATAAAGGCATAGGAGCAGAATTAGGCCATTCACCCATAGAGTCTGCTCTGCTATTCCATTGTGGCTGATTTATTGCCTTTCTTAACCGCATTCTCCAGCTTCTCCCCATAAGCTTTGACACCCTTACTAATCAAGAACCTGTCAACCTCTGTTCTAAATGATTTGACCTCTACAGCTGCCTATGGCAATGAATTCCACAGATTCACCACCCCCAGGCTAAAGAAATTCCTCCTCATCCCTGTACTAAAGGGATGTCCATCTATTCTGAGGCTATGCCCTCTGGTCCTAGACTCTCCCAACTATAAGAAATATCCTCTCCACACGCACACTAAGTAAACCTTTCAATATTCAATGAGATCCCCCTCAGTCTTCTAAACTCCAGTGAGTACAGACCCAGAGCCATCAAATGCTTCTCAAATGTTAACCCTCTCATTCCTGGATTAATTTTTGTGAACCTCCTCTGGACCCTCTCCAATTCTGTTGCTGAATAATAGTGAATGAATTAATTTGTATTATAGAATATTATGGTCTCTCTGGTTAGTAATTAACAGAATGCTAATAAATATTTCACTGATGTTCCCTTGTTTCTGCAGGCAAGTTTCAAGGAATCCTACATGGCCACATTCTATGAGCACTTTAATGAGCAGAAGTACACAGATGCTGTAAGAAATGTAAGTTCCTTTTTATTGATGTACATGCCTTGGTCACTATTGCTCTGTACAATGTGCACCTTGCAGATTCAAAGGCCAATTAACCCAGGGGCTCATGTCCCGAAACACTCATGAAACTATCCCCTGTGTCCAGCCAATCTACGCCCAGTGGGCACTTTATTAGCTGCCTCCTGTACCTAACAAGTGACCTCTGAGTGCATGTTCATGGCCTTCGGCTGCTGTAGCCCATCCACTTCAAGATTCAACATGCTGTGCATTCAGTGAAGCTCTTCCACACACCACTGTTGCAACACGTGTTTATTTGAGTTACTATTACCTTCTTGTCAGCTTGAACCAGTCTGGCCATTCTCCACTTACCTCCCTCATTAACTAAGTGTTTTCGCTCACAGAACTGCCGTTCACTGGCTGTCTTTTTGTTCCTTGCACCATTCTCTGTAAACTCTAGAGACTGACGTGGGTGAAAATCCCAGGAGATCAGCAGTTTCTGAGATACTCAAACCACCCCATCTGGCACCAACAATCATTCCATGGTCAAAGTCACCTGGGTCATATTTCTTCCCTATTCTGATGTTTGGTCTGAACAACAATTGAACCTCTTGACCAGGTCTGCATATTTTTATACATTGAGTTGCTGCCATATGGTTGGCTGATTAGATATTTACGTCAACAAGCCCGTGTACAGATGTACCTAATAAAGTGTATATCCTTCAGTTAATGGAGACAAAGTTGAATTTATCATACTGTGTAGAAATGGGACCATTGTAGCAATGACAGTACTTCAGAGCATCTCATTTGCAGTAAAGGTACTCTGTTGTCCTGAAACTGTGTAAAGAAATCTAAAGATCCAGTCATCCGGTCACGTCCATGTGACCTTCCACTGAATCATTGGCAGCAACCCTTCGTCAAGTTTGTAGTCATTTTTTGGCTTTACTGGGGTCTTCTGCTAGTAGAAATAGGTTCAGTTTGGGGTTCTGCTGAGGTGGTGGTTAGATTGGGGTTCTACTGAGGTTGCTCTTTGGTTGGAGGTTCCGTTGGAGTAGGGTTGTTTTGGAGTCCTGTTGACGTGGAGTTGGGTTCCAACGAACTTCCTTTCTTTACAAGTAAGCGATACCATGCACAGTAGGGTCGGAGTCCTAACGGGTTTTCTAGTGTTCTGAGGGTAAGGACATGATGAGATTAGGGATCTGTAATGTAGTAGAGCTTGGGTTGATGTCTTTTGTGGATGGGAGCTGGTTAATGCATTGTTTTGCAGCTGGGTTGGAGTAATTTTGGGATTGGGATGGAGTTGAGTTGAATTAGGCTTCTGTAGAGATTAGGATGGAAGGACTCTTGAGGTTCCTTTACCACTATTCTTTATCTAGAATCTTACCACACTGTCTTTGAGAGGTTGCAAATGAAAAAAAATGCCCAGCCAGTGAAAGCATTGCTTCTCACTGCTGCACCAGACACATCAGGAAACTTAGAGTAACACACACAAAATGCTTGAGGAACTCAGCAGGTCAGATAGCATCTATGGAAAGGATCATAAAGAGTCTCAATCCAAAACATCGACTCCTTATGCCTTTCCATTGATGCTGCCTGATCTGTGAAATTCCTTCAGCATTTTGTGTGCGTTACTCTGGATTTCCAGCATCCGTAGAACCTCTTGTGTTTGTTATCAGGAAACTTAGCCTAAACCTGGCTAAGTGGTTAGAGTAACATATTGATTTTTTTAAGCACTTCTTAAATAGAGGAAATATCAAATTACTTATGATGTGTGGAGACAGATCTTTGGGTCACAGCTGCTCTGTTGTATTTGTTCGAAAGTTAAATAACCAGCTGAGCTCCCTTTAACATGCCATTCTGATCTGTGTGAAGTTCCTAGATTTAATCTCCTCCTCTGGAAGAAAGGACCACAAGAGTATTGAGCAGCCCATCGTGTTAAAGGAAGGGTGAGTTCTAAATATCCGCTCTATTCTCTATGGTAATAAGATTTTACTAGACAAAATGAAACTATTAACATGTAACCTTCACAGAGGAAAAACATGACTTTCCTTCAGGATGTAGGCAATATTCTTCCCTGTGATGCTGGTGCTTACCTCTCTTCTTGATAAATTAGGGACTTGCTCTGTTGATTCATAGGGCAAGAGTTAACCATGTTACTCTAGGACAGGAGTCAAATCCTGGCCGAGACTGAGCAAAACATCAAGGAACTAGGTGGATTTTTACAACAATCCAGCTACTTCAGAGTCACTTTTATGAGACCAACTTGTTACTACTAGATTATTTCAGATGGATTATAATTCTGTTAATCCAGTGTAGAATAGTAATTTGGAATAGAGCCTTTGGATCACAAAAGCATCAGGATGCAACAGTGTCCGTGAGGGAAGAACATCTACCTGTTAGCTTGCGGCAGCTGGGATCAAATGAGTCTTGCATTGTTGAGGGAGGCCATTTGATCCATTGTGTTTGAGCTGGCTCTGTGAAAGAACTCTTTGATTTGTTTTGCTGCTGCCTGCACTTCCTCTACATAGGCCTATGAATTTTCCCCTTCAAGTATTCAGAAACTTTGAGAGTTCTTCTTAAGTATATTCCTCCTCTCTCTCCCTCAGACAGTGCATTTCTGATCACAACAAGCAACCACTCCCTTTCCACAAGCTCTATTGTTGGTCACCTTCATGGGTAAAGCTTCCCCACCATTGAGCACATAAGTATGCAGATGATACTATGATAGGTGGCGTTGTGGATAATGAAGTAGGTTTTCAAAGCTTGCAGAGAGATTTAGGCCAGTTAGAAGAGTGGGCTGAAAGATGGCAGATGGAGTTTAATGCTGATAATTGTGAGGTGCTACATTTTGGTAGGACTAATCAAAATAGGACATACATGGTAAATGGTAGGGCATTGAAGAATGCAGTAGAACAGAGTGATCTAGGAATAATGGTGCATAGTTCCCTGAAGTTGGAGTCTCATGTGGATAGGGTGGTGAAGAAAGCTTTTGGTATGCTGGCCTTTATAAATCAGAGCATTGAGTATAGGAGTTGGGATGAATGTTAAAATTGTACAAGGCATTGGTGAGGCCAAATTTGGAGTATTGTGTACAGTTCTGGTCACCGAATTACAGGAAAGATGGCAACAAAATAGAGAGAGTACAGAGGAGATTTACTAGAATGTTACTTGGGTTTCAGCACAAAGTTAGAAAGGTTGAACAAGTTAGGTCTTTATTCTTTGGAGCGTAGAAGGTTGACGGGGGACTTGATAGAGGTATTTAAAATTATGAGGGGGATAGATAGAGTTGACGTGGATAGGTTCTTTCCATTGAGAGTAGGGGAGATTCAAACAAGAGGACATGAGTTGAGAGTTAAGGGGCAAAAGTTTAAGGGTAACATGAGGGGGAACTTCTTTACTCGAGTGGTAGCTGTGTGGAACGAGCTTCCAGTAGAAGTGGTAGAGGCAGGTTCGATATTGTCATTTAAAATAAAATTGGATAGGTATATGGACAGGAAAGGAATGGAGGCTTATGGGCTGAGTGCAGGTCGATGGGACTAGGTGAGAGTAAGTGTTTGGCACGGACTAGAAGTGCCGAGATGGCCTGTTTCAGTGCTGTAATTGTTATATGGTTACTCAGAGCACTGCTGCAGGAAAGCAACATCCATCATCAAGGACCCCCATTATCCAGGCCACGCTCTCTTCTCACTGCTGCCATCAAGAAAAAGGTACAGGAGCCTCAGGGTCCACAACACCATGTTCAGGAACAGTTATTACCCCTCAGCCATCAGGCTGTTGATGTCCGGAAGGGATAACTTCACTCAACCTATCACTGAACTCTTCCCACAACCTATGGACTCGCTTTCAAGGATTCTTCATCTCATGTTCTCGATATTTATTGTTTGTTTGTTTATTTATTATTACCGTTTCTTTTTTTCGTTTTGTATTTGCACTGTTTGTTGTCCTTTGTACACTGATTGTTTGTCCGCCCTGTTGAGTATGGTCTTTCATCGATTCCATTACGTTTCTTGTATTTACTGTGAATGCCTGCAAGGAGATGAATATGATGGTTGTAAATGGTGATGTTTATGTACTTTGACAACTAAATTTACTTTGAACCTTAACTCTGTATCCCTCCGGCACCCAGACTCCTGAATCTGGAAGCAGCTTCTTATTTACTCTGTCTAAACCCTTTATAAGTTTGAATTTATATTCTTCCATTATACACTCGCTCTGTCAGATGGTGAGCTGAGGATCAATGAAATGTGTTCTGAGACTGACCCTCTTCACTACCCATTCTCATTCCATTGACTTTCCCTTCCATCCCTGCGCACACCGGGCAAGCTCTCAAACCTGTTACAAACATACGTTCGTATTCTCTGGTCACGATAAAACATCTCAGGAAATAGTTAATGTTTAACAAGGGTCAGTTGGAAAGCTGTGCTCAGTGTTAGAGGTTAGCTGGCATGCTTTGTCAGTCCGTGTTTTGCTGTAATTTCTTGGCGAAGTCAAAAAGAGTTTAGAGGACAAATTATTCCTAGTTCTTAATGTTTCAGTAGAGAAATTAAATAAACGGAAATACCAAGGTCATGTGTGGTGTAACAATTTATTACCACTGAACCACACCACAGGTTCAGCAACAGTTAATACCCTTCAATCGTCAGGCTCCTGACCAACTGAACTGATTTCAAGGGCCCTACAACTCATGTTCTCGGTGTTATTTATTTGTTTGTTTTATAATTATGTTTTTATATTTGCAGTTTGTCTTTTGAACATTGGTTGCTTGTCAATCTTTGTGTATTTTTTTTCATTGATTCTATTGTATTTCTTTGTTCTACAGCTAATGTCTGCGAGAAAATGAATCTCAGGATAGTGGTGACAGTACTTAGATAATAAATTTGATTTGAACTTTGATCGCTGTGTTAGGGGCATCTGTATGGTTTGCCCATTCCAGGAATGTGAGGGCTGCTGGTGTGTCAGGTCTCCTCAACCCGCCATTCAGATCTTAGCCAATCTGTCTGACCGGATGTACAGACATCCACCTTCTCAACTCCTGTCCCACTAGCAGCCGTGTCCTCCACACCACACTCAACCAGATGGTAATTGGCAAAAGCCCACTGTTGTCTCATGATTTCAACAAAGTTCCTTTATTTCAGCCAAGGTTAGAATGCATGTTCAATGGATATTTAATCTGGGCTGGTGGGTTACCAGTTCAGTATTTGTCATAAAGAACGATACAGCACAGAAACTTCACTCACCTCAGCACTGAACTGATTCCATCAAAGGCCTTATAACTCATGTTCTGAATATTATTTTTATCTATGTTTATTTGTAATGTTATTATTTGCACAGTTTGTCATCTTTTGTACATTGATTGTCCATTTTTGTGTTTAGTTTTTTATGGATTCTAGTGTGTTTCTTTGTTCCCACAAGAAAATGAATCTCAGGGTAGTATATGGGGACATATACGTACTTTGCTAATAATCTTACTTTAAACTTAAGCCCAACAAGTCCATGCTCACCATCAAACAACCGTTTACATTAATCCTGTTTTTTAAATATTCCCCACATTCCCATCAATTTCCCCCAATTCTACCACTCACCCATACATTAGGGGTAATTTACAGTGGCCAGTTAATCCACAGTGGTGTAGCATCTGGTCACACAGACTGCACCAAAGGTCGGGATTGAACCTGAGTATCTGGAGCTGTGAGCTATCGACTCTGCTAGTTACACCAATGTGCTGCCCACAGTGGGTCTGTAAATAACCTGCTTTTACACGTTGTGAAAAGTCTGTTTCATCTGTGTGCGGGTTCCCCAATAATGGGTTCATACTGGTACCTGGACAGTTGAGCTGAGAGGTACCAAGTATGGAGATGGTGCTCAGACAGATGATCTCCTGAACAAATGATCAGAATCAGGTTTATTATCACTGGCATTAGGTGAAACTTGTTAACTTAGCAGCAGTAGTTCAATGCAATACATAATATAGAAGATTAAATAAATAAATAACAATATATGTATATTGGAGATTAAAAATCACGCAAAAACAGAAATAATATATATTACAAAAAAGTGAGGTAGTGTTCGTGGATTCAATGTACACCTAGGAATTGGATGGCAGAGGGGAAGAAGCTGTTCCTGAAATGCTGAGTCTGTACCTTCAGGCTTCTGTACCTCCTATCATGTCTCTCCACAACCTTAAAATCCTTCACAACTTCCCATTCTCTTGGACTACTCAACTTCCTTAGAGGTATTTGTAAAGATTTAATTTGCTAATCTTTCCAAACGATGCTTTTGAATTTCCATTTAGGTTTATGATCAAGAGAGCACAAGGAAGAAATCGCTTTGGCATCAAGAATTTTAAGAAGCGGTGGTTTCGCCTGAGCAACCATGAGTTCACCTATCACAAGCACAAAGGTGATGTATCACACATGGTCCTTTCTCCCTAATATTTGGAATAGATGAAGATTGTCGATTTGGGGACTGGACCCTCTCTGATCATTCTTCCCACTCCAGAATCTCAGTTGGATCTTGGACTGTCACCTTCCTGGGGCCAGCAGACACGTGTTGGGGACACGATCATCTCATGGTATCAGTGGAGTTTTGAACATCACAGAAGAGAGGTCATGGAACCAGGAGCATTAAGAAAGCCTAGTTTGAGTGATGACTTTCCACTCAGCTGCAATAACTCTTTGTGCTCAGTCAGATAGCTTCCCATTTGATGAAGGGTTCCACCCCACCAGTAACATCAATTTCCCTGCATTGTCCCTATCTCACGCATGTTGCTGACTTCATCAGTATGCCATCTCCCCACTACAAAAGTTTGCTGCTCCTTCTCTGTCTCTTCTGATTTACCATCTTTGAGAATGGAGAGGTTCAGTACAGTTCCACCTGTCAATAGACGCCAATAGATTTTGTCAGGAATTCAGGAGAACCCTCTTTCACTAGAGAGTGAGCTTCCTCCCACAGACAGTGGGTGAGGTGACGAGTGGAGGTGGGTTTAAGGGGAAGCTGGATAAATGGATGAAGGAGAGCAGGATAGAGAAGATAGTTATAGTGGAGATGGAGGGGGTTGTGGGAGGAGAACTGCTTCACCATTCAATAAGACCATGGCTCATCCTTTTTCTCAGTGTCATTTTCCCGCATTAACCCTGGGACTTACAAGTCCTTTTAATATTTAAAACTGATTATTGATCTTTACCTTGAGTATTCTCAGTAAGTGAAGCTCTATGTCCTTTTTGGGAGAGAATTCTAGCAAGTCACCACTCTCCTGGTGAAGTAGTTTCTTCTCATCTCCATCCTGAGTGGCCAACCCAGTATTCAGGACTGATCACTGATAAAGGACACCCCAGCCAGGGTGAAAAACCAAGCGGTCCAGCCTTTTGTAGTTTCAGTGAGATCACCTCTAGTCTGCTTCATCTCCACATATGGTGGACCTGAAGTCCACAATTCCATATGATGTAGGAGCAGAATTAGGCTATTTGACTCATCGAGTCTGCTCCACCATTTCATCATGGCTGACCCCTTTTCCCCCACTTCAGCCCCTCTCTCCAGCCTTCTCCCGATAACCTTTGATGCCATGTCCAATCGAAAACCTATCAAGTTCTGCCTTAAATACACCCAATGACCTGGCCTCCACAGCTGCCTGTGGTAATAAATTCCACAAATTCACCACCCTCTGGCTAAAGAAATTTCTCCACATCTTTGTTTTAAATGGACGCCCCTCTATCCCTCTCTTGCCCTAGACTCCGCCACCATGGGAATGGGAAACACGCTTTCCACATCTACTCTGTCTAGGCCTTTCAACATTCAAAAGGTTTCAGTGAGATCCCCCTCATCTTTTTACATTCCAACGAGTACAGACCCGGAGCTATCAAACGTTCCTCATATGGTAACCCTTTCATTCCCAGCAATCAGTCTGATCAAGGCCAACTGCACTTTCTCTAGAATCAAAATCAGAACCAAGTTTATTGTCACTGACGTAAATTGTGAAATCTTTTGCTTTGTGGCAACAATGCAGTGCAGGCATAACAAATTGCTGTAAATTACAATAAAATAAATAAATATGCAAAAAGAGAGCGAAATAGTGAAGTAGTGTTCATGGACTGTTCAGAAACCTGATGGTGGAGGGAAAGAAGCTTTTGCTAAAATGTTGAGTGTTTGTCTTCAGGCTCCTGTACCTCCTCTCTGATGTTGGTAATGAAAAGAACGCATGCCATGAGTGGGGAGGGTCCTTGATGATTGAACCTGCCTTCTTGAGGCACTGCCTTTTGAAGATTTCCTCAATGGTAGGGTGGGCTGTCCCCATTTTGGAGCTGGCTGACTCTACAAAGCTTTGAAAGCACAATCTCACCAGGGCCTTGTGTAGTTGTACTCAGATGCAGTCAAAGAGCCATACTGCATGAAAACAAGTCTTGGACCCAACCAACCAAGGAGCCTTTCTGAACCAGTCTCATTGGCTTGTATCCCTCCAGACCTTTCTTGTCCATGAACCTGTCCAAATATCTTTTCAACATTCTAATTGTACCCACTTCCTTTAAAATTTACCCCTCGGGTCCCTTTTTTAACCTTTTGCCTCGAAACTTAAACCAAGATTCCCCACCTTGAGAAAGTCAGTGACCATCTACCTTATCCATGCCCCTGATGGTTTTATCTACAAGGTCTTTTGTATTCAGTGCTGTTGCATGAATGGCCTGTTTCTGTGTTTGTTCTGTGTGCGATTGTTCAATTAGTCGCTGATTTAGATAATGAACTTGGTCAGAAAGCTTCAGACAATTTCCCACTCTGGAGGGAACGGGTTTTTAATGAGCTCCTTTCCTGATATTTTAGGTGACCATCCACTGTACAATATTCCAATTGAAAATATTCTCGCAGTTGAGAAACTGGAGGAAGAATCGTTCAAAATGAAGAACGTGAGTATCAGCTTGTTAGCATAGAGATGGAAGGTTCTGGAA